>NC_034176.2:37439805-37739805 GCF_002021735.2 Oncorhynchus kisutch
AATCCAAACCTGACATAGGTCTGGATTGAAATCTTTGTATGCCTCAGCGAATACTACATTAAAGTCTGCAAAAACACTACAGTGAATATTATAGTATTCCTCCCACAGTACACACTATATAATTTTTTCATGCGGGCTTGTCAATATCAGATCAAATAAAAATCATAATAGTCATCATCATAGTATTACGTTCAAGCATATCATACTTTTATGTTTCTACTTTACATACATACATATTCATGATCTAGCTCTCAAAATCTGCAGTAGACAAACCAGTTTACATCTATAGGTTTACCAAATGTTTAAGTGATCATCAGTCAAATTAAGTAATAGTCAAATGTTTTCAAAATAGAAGAGAATCATATCAAAAGTAATGTGAGCATTGCATTGTGAAAGGCAATTACTTTATATGAAAATGTATTGCAACGTCAAACATATATTTCTAGATGAAACACTGATTAAGTTTGGTGAAGACAATGACTATGATTTCGTGTATTTAGAGTTTTGAAACAACTGCCTTTTGGATGATCTGTTTTGAGTTTTGTACCACACAATTGTGAAAATTGCACCAAAGTGACAAAACTGAAACAAGTCATATTATAGCAAGCTGTTGTTGTTCATGCAGGAATTCATTTTTTTTCCATTTTGCCTTCACCACACAAGTAAAGGTTATGAGTAATATGTGATGAATGTTCCTCAACATATAAATAATGCAGTGAATCAATAATCTACCTAATAAAAAACAGGTAAGAGAATTGTAAACCATTTTAATTGACCCATTGTGTGTGTGTGTGCCTGCATGCGTGCCTAGGTGCCTGTGTGTGTTCCTCTGTAGTGTACCTACCTGTCGTTGAGACAGCAGTAGATGATTGGGTTGTACATGGTGGAGCTCATGGCCAGCCACATGACAGCCAGGTAGACTTGTTGGATGTAGAGCGTCTCAAACAGGAGGGGGAAGAACAGATGGAGCAGGAAGTACACGTGGTAGGGCAGCCAGCAGATAGCAAACGTGCACACCACCACGATCATCATCTTCACCACCTATCACAGACAGAGACACAGATCAACCGCAGGATTGGGGTTCATTCAAATTCTAATGACAGAGATCCTATTAAATTAGTTCTGTAATTCCGAGTTCGATTCAGTCATTTCAGGAGGCATTTCCATGGTATACATGGCACTTCTCCATTGTTGAATCAAAATGTAATTTTAGATTGTGGGGTCAAGACAACAGGAAATAAAGTGGAATAGGGTATGCGTGAGAGACATAAGAAAGTTCTCCCTGGCTGGACCTGGAGGTGATGAAGCCAAGTTGTTCAAGTTTTTCTCCCAAATTACACCATGTTCTCTATAAAGTGCGCTGACTTTGACAAGGGCTCATACAATTGTGCTTTTTTCGAACATTGGGCAAACTATCAGAGTTGGGATGCCTCTGTAAATGCAGCCATAGAGGTATACAGCTAGCCCCATAAACTCCACATACTCTTACTGATAATTCACTTGGGTCATTTTGATGTACAGTAGCTAGCAGAGCATGTACACAATAGGTTACCATGATGTAAACCCATGCATACTTACTGTACTCAATTCTGACATAGTCTAATATTTCCCAGAGCCCCACAGTAAATATTTACCCTACAATACCCCTGATTTGTTAGTGTACAGATATATGATCTTAATTTGAGCCAGTTGGCTACAGCAGGAAAATAATCCTGCAGCAACAGGAAATGTGAATTATTATGTGGATTATAATTAATGGACATAAAAATTAAAAACTCAAATACACTACAAGTTTCAAATGTCCTGCAACAGGGTGATCAATGAAGATCCTACTGTACCTTGCATCCATGATATAATACTATGGTCAACGCTTTTTATTTAAACCTAGTGTTACTGTATGGTACCTTGTGGTTAGGGTTAGGTTAGGGTTAGTGTTAGGGTTAGGGTGAGCTGGGCTGGTGTAACCCAGGGTTACTGTGCTGTACCTTTAATTATAGTGTGCTGCACCTTTTATTATCGTGTGCTGCACCTTTTATTATAGTGTGCTGTACCTTTTATTATAGTGTGCTGCACCTTTTATTATAGTGTGCTGTACCTTTTATTATAGTGTGCTGCACCTTTTATTATAGTGTGCTGCACCTTTTATTATGGTGTGCTGTACCTTTTATTATAGTGTACTGCACCTTTTATTATAGTGTGCTGCACCTTTTATTATAGTGTACTGCACCTTTTATTATAGTGTGCTGCACCTTTTATTATAGTGTGCTGCACCTTTTATTATAGTGTGCTGTACCTTTTATTATAGTGTGCTGCACCTTTTATTATAGTGTGCTGCACATTTTATTATAGTGTGCTGTACCTTTTATTATAGTGTGCTGTACCTTTTAATTATAGTGTGCTGTACCTTTTATTATAGTGTGCTGCACCGTTTATTATAGTGTGCCTCACCTTTTATTATAGTGTGCTGCACCTTTTATTATAGTGTGCTGTACCTTTTATTATAGTGTGCTGCACCGTTTATTATAGTGTGCCTCACCTTTTATTATAGTGTGCTGCACCTTTTATTATAGTGTGCTGCACATTTTATTATAGTGTGCTGTACCTTTTATTATAGTGTGCTGTACCTTTTAATTATAGTGTGCTGTACCTTTTATTATAGTGTGCTGCACCTTTTATTATGGTGTGCTGCACCTTTTATTATAGTGTGCTGCACTTTTTATTATAGTGTGCTGCACCTTTTATTATAGTGTGCTGCACCATTTATTATAGTGTGCCTCACCTTTTATTATAGTGTGCTGCACCGTTTATTATAGTGTGCTGCACCTTTTATTATAGTGTGCTGCACCGTTTATTATAGTGTGCTGCACCTTTTATTATGGTGTGCTGCACCTTTTATTATAGTGTGCTGCACTTTTTATTATAGTGTGCTGCACCTTTTATTATAGTGTGCTGCACCATTTATTATAGTGTGCCTCACCTTTTATTATAGTGTGCTGCACCGTTTATTATAGTGTGCTGCACCTTTTATTATAGTGTGCTGTACCTTTTATTATAGTGTGCTGTACCTTTTATTATGGTGTGCTGCACATTTTATTATAGTGTGCTGCACCATTTATTATAGTGTGCCTCACCTTTTATTATAGTGTGCTGCACATTTTATTATAGTGTGCTGCACCTTTTATTATAGTGTGCTGTACCTTTTATTATAGTGTGCTGCACTTTTTATTATAGTGTGCTGCACCTTTTATTATAGTGTGCTGCACCATTTATTATAGTGTGCCTCACCTTTTATTATAGTGTGCTGCACATTTTATTATAGTGTGCTGCACCTTTTATTATAGTGTGCTGTACCTTTTATTATAGTGTGCTGTACCTTTTATTATGGTGTGCTGCACATTTTATTATAGTGTGCTGTACCTTTTATTATAGTGTGCTGCACCTTTTATTATAGTGTGCTGTACCTTTTATTATAGTGTGCTGTACCTTTTATTATGGTGTGCTGCACCTTTTATTATAGTGTGCTGCACATTTTATTATAGTGTGCTGTACCTTTTATTATAGTGTGCTGCACCTTTTATTATGGTGTGCTGCACCTTTTATTATAGTGTGCTGCACTTTTTATTATAGTGTGCTGCACCTTTTATTATAGTGTGCTGCACCGTTTATTATAGTGTGCCTCACCTTTTATTATAGTGTGCTGCACCGTTTATTATAGTGTGCCTCACCTTTTATTATAGTGTGCTGCACCTTTTATTATAGTGTGTTGTACCTTTTATTATAGTGTGCTGCACCGTTTATTATAGTGTGCCTCACCTTTTATTATAGTGTGCTGCACCTTTTATTATAGTGTGCCTCACCTTTTATTATAGTGTGCTGCACCTTTTATTATAGTGTGCTGCACCTTTTATTATAGTGTGCCTCACCTTTTATTATAGTGTGCTGCACCTTTTATTATAGTGTGTTGTACCTTTTATTATAGTGTGCTGCACCGTTTATTATAGTGTGCCTCACCGTTTATTATAGTGTGCTGTACCTTTTATTATAGTGTGCTGCACCTTTTATTATAGTGTGCCTCACCTTTTATTATAGTGTGCTGCACCTTTTATTATAGTGTGCTGCACCTTTTATTATAGTGTGCTGTACCTTGCGTTTGGCAGTGAGCTGCTCTTTGTAGCGGTCAGAGGAGTCTCCAGGTATGTTACTGGCCCAGAGAGTGAGGCCCACCACCAGATAGGCACAGCCCATCACCAGTAGAGGCAGGAAGTAGATCAGCACTGTCACGCACATGTAGTACCTACAGGGCACGACAGGGAGGGGAAGACAAGATCAGCATGCAGCACTGCTACATTTGTACCTACAGGAAAGGGGAAGAAGATCGGCACAGTCACACACACATACAGATAACCTCATATAAATATCTTGGAATTTTAATTGATGACGGCCTCTCTTTTAAATTGCATATTCAACAACTTACAAAACAATTGAAGCTGAATTTGGGATTTTATTTTAGGAATAAGGACTGTTTTTCTTTTGAAGCCAGAAGGAGGCTAGTATCAGCTACATTTATGCCTTTACTAGACTATGGGGATATTTTATATACAGTGGGGCAAATAAGAAGTGTGATGACAATTACAGGCCTCTCTCATCTTTTTAAGTGGGAGAACTTGAGAACTTGAGAACTTGAGCACAATTGGTGGCTGACTAAATACTTTTTTGCCCCACTGTATGAATGCTTCCGCTCAGTGTTTGAGATCAATAGACACCCTTTACCATGGCACTTTGAGATTTATTTTAAACTGCAAAACCCTTACGCACAACTGCACTTTGTATACCAGGGTTGGCTGGCCTTCTCTAGTCACTCATAGACTCAGGCACTGGTATACTTTTATTTTCAAAGCCATTTTGGGTTTACTACCTTTTTATTTGGGCATTTTTATTGTTCAGAAATGTGGTGGGTACTCTCTTCGTTCGCTGGACTTTATCCTGCTAACTGTTCCAAATGTCCGAACTGAATTTGGTAAAAGGGCTTTTATGTACTCTGCACCATCGTCTTGGAACGCCTTACAAAATACTTTTAAACTGGAAGAACCTATTGGTATTTTTAAATCACTGATGAATGATCTTGAGACTGATTCCCTGACCTGTCAATGTTTTTAATTGGCTGTGTTTGATTTTGTTATACTCTTGTGAATTCTATGGTTTTTACTAGATTACTTGTAGTTTTTCATGTTTGTCTGTAATTTTTGTAATGACTTGGTGCTGTTTATCTTGGCCAGCACGCTCTTGAAAAAGAGATTTTAAATCTCAATGAGCCATTCCTGGTTAAATAAAGGTTAAATTAAAATAAATAAAAAAATAAAAACTGCCAAAATAATGGAAACACTTTACTAAATGATGAATAGAAAATATATTGAAAGCAGGTGCTTCCACACAGGTGTGGTTCCTGAGTTGATTCAGCAATTTGATGATTTGATGAGCATGATAGCGTTGTAAACCATATGCCATGGCCGTCTCAGTCACCAGATCTCAACCCAATTTAACACTTATGGGACATCCTGGAGTGGTGCCTGAGACAGCGTTTTCCACCACTATCATTAAAACACTAAATTATAGAACTTATCATGGAAGAATCCCTACAATAGAGTTTCCCAAACGTGGTGCACGTTCTTGTTTAGGCCCTAGCAATACAAAGCTGATTCAAATAATCAACAAACCATCACTCTTTGATTATTTCAATCAGATGTGTGGTGCTAGGGTGAAAACCAAAACGTGCACCTCTTTGGGAAACACTGATCTATGCCAAGGTACATTGAAGCTGTTCTGGGTCATGATGTCACAATGCCATATTAATACACTTTGTGTTGATGTTTCCTTTATTTTGGATGTTACTTGTAAACAACAGGGAGCTGGAAGAAAAGAGGAGACAGGGAGGACATCAGTGAACGATGACATAAGAGTCAAAAAAAGGGATCAGGTAGGTGTGTGGGTTCGAATGGGATACTTATCAGGTGTTATCAGTATCTTTACGCCAGGTGCAACAGTAATAGGGTATGAATAAGGGCCTCCTTATCGAGCAAACATGTCTAATACAACTATTCTGAGAACATTTTTCTATATTTACATGGCAAAGGAACTAACTCCCCCCATAATTAACTTTCCAATAATAAATAACAAATTAAGACAGCTCAGATTCAGTTAATATGAGTTAATGGCTTGGTTATCAGACACAGTAGCCGGTCTCTCCTCCCCAGAGACTTTCATGGAAGTCTGTGTGTTTTTTATTTATTTTTAAACAAGGAAAATTCGGACAATTATTATAATCAGATAGAATGCCCAGGAGGACAGAGACACAACACCAGACTTCAGGCCCTCATACCGGCCTACTGAGCAAAATGCAGGTGCACCAGAGGATCAAACCTGGCACACACAGTACACAAGGCATAAGAAATGAGTCCAAAGAGAGAGCAGCTGCAATTCAACCAATTGACTTTAAGGCTTATCTTTTTTTTTGCATCAATGGTTTTCCTCCCCAAAAGCTCTGTTGTACCTTTTTGTTCTCTAGTGATGCATGCAGTGCTTTAGTTTTTTGGATATAAAAGGTAAGACGACTGTGGAAAGCATCTGTTTGTGTTTGCTGAGGAACCAAATATTCAAGGTATACTTCCCGAATTGTGTCAGTGAAGCCGTTTATCCACTTCCCTAGAGTCTGATAAACTCGTGGACACCATTTTTTTAAATCTCTGTGTCCAGTATGAAGGAAGTTATAGGTAGTTTCGCAAATCAATGCTAACTAGCATTATCTCAATGACTGGAAGTCAACAATAGTTAGCAATTGCGCTAACACAACATAGCAACTTCCTCAGAGAGAGACATAAAAATGGTATCCACGAATTTATCTGACTCTGGGGAAGTAGATAAAGGGCACTGCCAACATCTTGAAATATCCCTTTAATGGCATTCACAGTCTGTTTGTTACCAGTGATTATTACAGTGAAATGTTTGGGAGCTGCATGATAGAGTACAGGCAGCAAATTGGTAATGGGTGGGCTCCTGTACAGACTTCCACTGACTTTTTTGTCTGAGATGTGTGAAATTAACGGTCACAGCTCCCTAATACTTGCTTTTTGTAAATAATATGATAGGAGGAGGGAAATGAATTCAATGCAAAGGAGAACACAGAGGAGCAACATCGCGAGACTGCTGGTAACACGTGTGAAACAGACCATGCAGACCAGGGCAGGGTTTGGAGTTTGAGAAGTATATGAGAGAAGTTAAACAATCTTCCTTACTTGTTCATTTTCTTGGTTCGAGGCAAATGTCTTAGTAAACAACCTTGTTAAAGAGATAAACTGATGTTATTTTAGTCAAAAACAACTTTATATCGAAGAAGTGCCTTTGATTTGATGGCCTGACCACATGCAGTTCGTCGTGAGACAACCGTTAGACCCGAAGATGTGTTTCTGCACATGAGCTTAGCAAGCCAATGACGCCATGACATCGCCTACAAGTGTGATTGGGGATTTCTATTGGAGAAGCCGGAGAAGCCGTTTTCTGCCTATCTTCATACTGCACTGTCTTTGGAGAACAGGTAGGCAGTACTTCCTCAGATAAAGTCTTGTTTTATAGTAAAGAGAAATATAAAAGCAACATGTAAATTGTTGGTCCCATGTTTCATGAGCTGAAATAAAAGATCCCTGAAATTGTCCGTATGCACAAAAAGCTTATTTCGCTCAAATTCTGTGAACACATTTGTTTGCTTCCCTGTTAGTGATGAAACTGTGGGTTTGCACAACCAAATCATTTTTGCAGAAACCGTCTCAGAGAAGCTCATCTACGTGCTTGTCGTCCTCACCAGGGTCTTCACCTGACTGCAGTTCGGCGTTGTAAACAACTTCGATTTCCACTGTACAGAGCAGACAGCGTGTATGGCGTTGTGTGGGCGAGCAGTTTGCTGATGTCAACGTTGTGAACAAAGTGCCCCATGGTGGCGGTGGGGTTATGGTATGGGCAGGCATAAGCTACGGAGCACGAACAAATTGCATTTTATCTTTGGCAATCTGAGTGCACAGAGAGACCATGACACAATCCTGAGGCCCGTTGTCGTGCCATTCATCCGCCACCATCACCTTATGTTTCAGCATGAAAATGCACGGCCCTATGTCGCAAGGATCTGTACACAATTCCTGGAAGTTGGAAAGGTCCTAGTTCTTCCATGGCCTGAAAACTCACCAGACATGTCACCCATTTCCCACCAATATCCAGCAACTTCACACAGCCATTAAAGAGGAGTGGAACAACATTCCACAGGCCACGTTCAACAGCCTGATCAACCTTATGCGAAGGAGACTCTATGCATGTTGCACTGATCCATAGATTAGGGCCGAATGAATTTATTCCAATTGACTGATTTCCTTATATGAACTGTAGTTCAGTAAAATCTTTGAAATTGTTGCATGTTGTGTTTATATCTTTGTTCAGTGTATTTGTAACAACAGAGAAACCAATAACAACAGTGCCATATTTTCATCCCTCTCTCTCAACATGAAAGAATTCTCAAATCGCACCCTATTCCCTATATGGTGCACTACATAGGGAATAGGGTGCCATTTGCGACGCAATCTGAGGGACTTCCAAATACGGACACATAGAAAGAATGTGTATATCAGACCAGCTTTTCCATTCTTACCTCACTGTGACTCTGTCAGCAAAGCATGTGTTTAATTTCCCTGACAGTTTTCAGGGTTGTTGTTGTCACTAGGATAACTATTTTCTTCAGGGGAATATTTCAAAAGGTAGCAGGGCTTGTCAGTGTGTTGTGTTTTGGCAGGCTGAGGATCTGACTGTTTGCAGGTCCTTATCAGGGTCACTTCACTTGGAGACTGTGAGTCAGACAGCATTTTAGTATTTTGCAACACCCATCACAAGCAGCTGAAGATATCATATGTCGTCGACGCACTCATGCAGACACACTCGCCAGGCAGACCCATGCATTGACACACAGACATGCTATAGACATACACAGAGAAACACACAGAAATGCATGCACACAAACTGGCAAACACGTACAGTTACACACATACACTAGTAGAAAAAAAGGCGCTATTTACAACCTAAAAGGTTTCTTCAGCTGTCTCAATTGGACAACACTTTGAAGAACCATTTTTGGTTCCAAGTAGAACCATTTTGGTTCCAGGTAGAACCCTTTCTGGTTCAATGTTGAACACAGGAGGTTGGTGGCACCTTAATTGGGAAGGATGGACTCGTGGTAATGGTTGGAGCTAAATAAATGGAATGGTATTAAACACATGGTTTCCATGTGTTCGATGCCATTCCATTTGCTCCATTCCAGCATTTATTATGAGCAGTCCTCCCCTCAGCAGCCTCCTCTGATGTAGAACCCTTTCGACATGGATCCCAAAAGGGTTCTACCTGGGTTCTACCTGGAAGTGTGAAGATGTAAGATCTTTTAGCCAGTTTGCTACAGCAAGAAAATAATCCTGCAGACACAGGAAATGTGAATTATTATGAGGCTTATAATTATTGGACATCTTTGTAGGGGTTGATACATATTTCATAAGGGGAAATTAAGTCTGAGATTTCAAAGTGGAAATTAGAAACTTCTGAAGTTCTCCTGCAACAAGGTGATCAAATTAAGATCCTACAAATGAAGATGCTTAAACACACACACACACACACACACACACACACACACACACATACACACACACACACATACACACACACACACACACACACACACACACACACACGCACAGTTTGGTGGGAGTTTGTAGAAAAATGTACATTTGGTTATAAAAACTATTGTCCGTCTAAAGAACTGTCAGTACTTCCAGGAGAGCCTGTTGTGGGTATAAGGCAATTTACAAAAATCAGTGCGGCCTTGAGCAAACTTCCCCGGAATACGTAATGAGCCCGGTGGCTGCCTGCATCCTGCCTCTCCTCTCCCATCTTCTCATCTCCTCTCCTCTCCTCCTCTCGTCCCCTCTCCTCTCTCTCTCCCCCATCCTCTCGTCTCCCTTGAGCCTCCTGCCCCCTGCCTCCTGCTCGCTGGGCTAGCAGAAAAGAGAAGTGAGTGTCTGTCACCTAACTGTCACAGCACAGTTATCAATAAACATCCTGCCAAATAAAGTCACACTGGGAGGAATGATACATCAACTTTACAGTTTACAGTTACACCCAGCACATCAAGGTCCAATAGCCCATCCAGAAAATATTCACCATGTACAGTACTTGCTGCTCATTAATTTTCTGTCTTCTCTTCCTGCCTGACTGTCCAGCCAAGCTCTAGACTGGATCTCAACATTTGTCTGTGTTCTGTTGCGCCATGTGTGGGCCGCTGTTGCTGTTCTTTTGACATTGCTGGGAGAAGAGAATGAAGCCTGGGCGTCTGCAGAGGGAGATCAATGTAGTGGCTGAGGTAACATGACACCCTGCACAATGCTGCTGGTTTACTGGCATAGGTCAAAGACAAGCTTTTTAGGTACCCAATTTAGGGGACGGGGGGGGAACAGAGAGAACGGGGTGTTCTTGTGCAGGATGGTCTGTGTGTGTCACTTTGTGTGTGTCTTTTTCCCTTTCTCTATTACTCACCCTCTCTTCCCCTCTCTCTCTCTCTCTCTCTCTCAATGTGTGTGTGTGTGGGGGGGGGCACTGTGTGTCTATCGCTCTGTATATTAGTGTGTGTATAGAAAAGGTCTGTGCACAGCTGTGTATGCGGCTGTGCTCAAACCCGCACACGGGCATGTGTGAAGGTCCAGCGTACTTGTCTGAGTGTGTGATCATACTGTTGGAAACTAAATCTTCTGTAAGTTTGTGACGTTGCTATTTATACCCTCCCCGTGGCCTTACTCCCTAATTCCTGCTCACTGAGAGGGGGCCATAGCGACGGTGGCAGAGGGGCAGCATACACACACACAACCACACACTCACACCATCCCACACATTGCTTGGACTGGAGGGTCAGCCATAATCAAATGTGTCAATTACAGCAGCGGACGGGCTGGCTGAATTACAACCACACCAAAGCTCCGCTCACTTAGCCCTCGTGTGTCAGTGATTACAGTTTCATTGAAAAAGTAATAAGTGCCACAGCGATTCCTACATGAACATTCTAATTGCCATCGTGCTATTTATGACAAATGGTCACAATGTGGAAGGGTGGGAGCCTGGACAGCCAGGCATTTGGAGACAAAGAGAGCAACCCTAAAATGCTGTGGTGTTGATGTGCTGAGAGCAGAGGGGCTGCTGTTGATCAGATCAGAGCTGGAGGCTGTGCGTTTATCAGCTCACTGGATGGCGGAAGGTAACGACTGCAGTCAAACAAATACATTAAGGGCCACAGGGGTGGGGAGCACTTTCCCACTGTTAAAGTAAATATGCCTTACGCGTGCTAGAATCATTCCTCGAATCTCCAGGTCTCAGGTCTCTCTCTTTGTCACTCTCTCTCTCTCTCTCGCACTCTCTACCTCTACAGTGTGGCCCTCAGAGGATTTCAACCTTCAGCTGAAGCTGCCATACACCTTCATGGCTTTTACACACACACACACACACACACACACACACACACACACACACACACACACACACACACACACACACACACACACACACACACACACACACACACACACACACACACACACACACACACACACTGTAATACATTTTCACAGCAGTGGCGGTCGGTGACATTTACAATTAGGGAGGACGATTCATTTTTGTTATGAGCATGGCCTTATTTCTATTACATTATATTGGATGACTGTCATTCATATTCCATTTACCCAGCTCAATGTTACATCGATGGGTTTAGGCTAGTACATGATACTCAAATGTTCCCTATACCCATCATGAGTTGCTACAGCCTAGCCTATGAATGAACGTTTACAACGTAGATGCACAGGTCGAAAGAACATTTTTAGTAATCAAGGTGACAGACAGTGACACATTCAATACCGCCTTGCACACTCTTGCCTGCATCTAGCTCATCTAGGCTTTAATTATTAGTCCAACAGTTGCAAACAAGAGGTTCCATTGGACAAATTCAGGTACGTTTATCCCCGTTTTATTCCGTTTGCTTACGCTTTAGAAATGTTTTTAAACAGAATAGGCGGATTTAACACACCTCTTATCACACGCAAACACAGTTCACTTTAATAGCAGCCACATACAAACAGCATGATCATTTTGCTCATTGTATAATTCCTTCACACATCTCTCTCCTCCTCTAACTTTTCCCCTTCGCTCGTGGACTTCAGTGCTCAACACATCATCTGTCTGTGACCAGGCAAAAAAAACTTTCCAAGCCAAACCTTCATATCATAACCACTAACTGCTACACACAGCCTATATAATTGTCACCATATTAGCATATTACCATATAACGTCATAGTCAACATAACTACTAGAACTAATGCATTAGTAAACCCGCTACAATCACACAGTACAGTCAGCAAGCAGTTTAGCAGTTATACCGGCGGGACCCGGTGGCAATAAATTAATAAAACCAAAAGCTTGCTAGCTAACATAGCATCCCTCTCTGTTTGAGCCGGGTGTTTGAGTAGGCTAAACTAGCAATTTGCATTCACTAGCTTAGTGAAACTGAATGTTTCTCTCTTGCTTCTCCTTAATTTTTAAAGAAATGTAATTGTTCAAAACTATTGCCTTTCTCTGAGTCACTTACTCACCACATGTTATGCACTGCAGTGCTAGCTAGCTGTAGCTTATGCTTTCAGTACTAGATTAATTGATTGACAAAATGTCAGTAAATACTGCAAGAACTCGGAAAGTTGACATAATTTCTGTCTAAGTCTATGGAAGGGGGTGAGAACCATAAGTCTCCTAATTTTTCTATTGAAGTCAACGTACCCAGAGGAGGACGGAAACTAGCTGTCCTCAGGCTACACCATGGTGCTACGCTATAGAATGCTGTTGAGGCTGCTGTAGACCTTCATTGCAAAACAGTGTGTTTTAATCAATGATATGGTGATGTAAATATATTTAGCATAGTTTTATCTAATAAGGATAACTTTTAATATTTCACTATTTTCATTTGTATGAAATTCACTGAGGAGGATGGTCCTCCCCTTCCTATTCTGAGGAGACTCCACTGCTTCACAGCTTTTAGTTTGCCGTACATTATGGGGTGAAGAGAACCAAGGAGAGCGTTGGGAAGCGGTCCCGGTGACAGACTTGCTATTCTATTCCCCACCGTACAAATCAAATACAGCATACAATTATAGGTGTGAAGTGCTAACATTAACTCCTTATATATATAAAGCACTTCACGCCTATAATTGTATTGTTCATTGAAAAGGGAAAGGGGATACCTAGTGAGTACAACTGAACGCATTCAACCCGAAATGTGTCTGCCTCATTTAACCCAACCCTCTGAATCGGGGTATGACAACCGTAATCTTTCCGTTCTATTTTGGTAACGTAAGGAAGGAAGCAATGTAGAGGAAAGGTTGGGCAGAATATCACTCAGTCAGACACGTGTCGGATGGTGTCACTTTCCTGCTTCATGTTCAACTGTGAAGCACAGCAAAACAGTGTGAAAGATGAGAGTTGAGAGCGGGGCGAATGGAAGAATGAATGCGAGAGGCTCAGATCCAATGATTCAGCAATAACATCTAAACTGCCAAAGCCCCCTACAATACAAGTAATAATCTGTTCAATATCTGGCTACCCATATTCACCTGATACTGCAGCTCAGAATGTGTCTACTGGCTTCGCAATCACACCAATAAATAATACTCTGTTCCCTTCCAACAATGTTTCGTTAAGGTTAGACACAGGGTATGTAGTCTGCATGCACTCTCAGTCCAGTCTGCGTCTCAAATGGCACCCTCATTCCCTTTATGGTGCACGACTTTCGACCAGAGCTATATGGGCCCTAGTCAAAGGTAGTGGACTATAAAGGGAAAAGGGTGCCATTTGGGATGTTCTCTCAGTCCTTTCAGTTTGTTTATTGCTTTCGATGGATGGAGCTAAGAGGATAATATGAAATCTGCCCTGTGTTTGGACAGCTAGAAGATAATGGAATTGGGCTTTTTATGTTTAACCCAAGCTGCTCTTGAGTGGAGACACAATTCGAGGAATTTGGAATCGATAGTGAAGGCAAATAAAATATTTGATCTGTTAGGCAACAGAATAGTAAACAGCAGAATGTCTTGGTCTATCTTTTATATGCTCTGCTGAAGACATGCAGAAGTCGACACAGGGGGGCCTTAACTCTCCGCTGCGTTCGATAACAGTCATCATTAGCACTGTATTTAAAACAGAGTCAAACTGCTGCTTTAATAAGCAGTGCGGGAATGGTAAACATTACATCGGCTTTAATAAATAGTGAGAGAAGAGTAAACTGGATAGTCATGTCTTCTACTGTTTACATCTGAAGTGATATTTTCCCTGCACAGGTGTACTTGATAAAAAGCTTTTGGTGTTTTTTTTTTCTTTCATCGAGAAACAGAAAAGAAACAACGCATTTTTGTTCCATGCTGCTTTTGTTTACTGGCTAGTGTATACCAACGACCCTCATGCATTTGTTCTCCATACAAAGTAATCAGGAGTGTTTAGTTTAGTGATTAGTGGAAATGCCCACGCACACGCACACAAACACACACTCTCGCTCTCTCTCTCTCTCTTTTTCTCTCTCTTACACATACACACACTTATAAAGGAAACTCACATAATTCTGTAGTCGAAGCCAGAGTATTCGGGCCACTCGATGTAGCAGATGATTCGTCCAGGCAGCTCTTCTGTCACTGAGTAGTAGTACTGAGGGAAGGCCAGGAGCAGAGCCAGCACCCAGATCACTCCCACGATCACCTTGGTCTCTGTGGACGACATACGCTGCTGCAAGGGGTGGATGATGGCCATGTACCTAGGAAAAGAGGAGAGAAAGGAGGGTCAAACACATGTTCAGGAAGATACAAGGTGAAGATCTACACATATACACACACACAGTGGTGTAAAGTATTTATTTAAAAATACCTTAAAGTACTATTTAAGCATTTTTTTCGCGGTATCTGTACTTTACATTAATATTTATATTTTTGAATACTTTTACTTTCACTTCACTACATTTCTAAAGAAAATAATGTACTTTTTACTCCATACAATTTCCCTGACACCCAAAAGTACAAGTTAAAATTTGAATGCTTTGCAGTACAGGAAAAAGGTCCAATTCACACACTTATCAAGAGAACGCCCCTGGTCATCCCTACTGCCTCTGATCTGGTGGACTCAATAAACATAAATGCTCCCTTTGTAAATGATGTCTGTGCTGGAGTTGCCCCTGGCTGTCAAAAAAAGTTATAGAAAAGGAAATTGTGCCATCTGGCTTGTTAAATATAAGCAATTGTCACACCCTGACCATAGTTTGCTTTGTATGTTTCTATGTTTTGTTTGGTCAGGGTGTGATCTGAGTGGGTATTCTATGTTGTGTGTCTAGTTTGTCTGTTTCTGTGTTTGGCCTGATATGGTTCTCAATCAGAGGCAGGTGTTAGTCATTGTCTCTGATTGGGAACCATATTTAGGTAGCCTGTTTGGTGTTGGGGTGTGTGGGTGATTGTTCCTGTCTTTGTGTTTGTTACACCAGATAGGGCTGTGTTTGGTGGTTCACGGTTTTTGTATATTGTTCTATTTTCATCTTTATTAAAGATGTATCTAAATAACCACGTTGTGTTTTGGTCTGCCTCTCCTTCAACAGAAGAATCCCGTGACAGCAATTTGATGTATAGTTTTTACTTTTACTCAAGTATGACAATTGAGTACTTTTTCCACCACTGTACTTACTTTTAGACTTTTACTCTAGTACTATTTTACTGGGTTACTTTCACTTTTACTTGAGTCATTTTAAATTAAGGTATCTTTACTATTACTCAATTATGACAATTGAGTATTTTTTTCCGCCTCTGCGCGCACACACACACACACACACACACACACACACACACACACACACACACACACACACACACACACACACACACACACAAATTGATCAAACTAAAACAAATGTTTTATTCTTCCCCTCTGCATCAGGGTCAATATCAATGTGCATGTTGCAATCCTCCCCTGTCTCAATTTAGTTTGAGTCATAGACTGTATGCCTTTGAAAGAGTAAAAGCTTATCCTCATCTTCTTAGAATTAAGGGTGACTCGAGGAACCCTGGAGATTCTCAAGAAACACTGGAGTTCGACAAGGAACCATTGCAGTCAATGGGTTTATATTTGAAATGTTGGTTAATTAAGGGGTTATTTGAGGAACCTTCAATGTAGCAAGAGTTTTTTTGAGCACTTTGAATGTATTTTTCTGTTGAAATTTGTTACGCTGCCAGACTCAGAAGATGGAAAATATGTGGTATTCGGGATGGCTTTAGGGAATAGCTTGCAACTTGTAAACAATGACCCATTCCTATGAGTACTATTCTAACACTAATGTCGAATAATACATTATATACTGTAATACAGTTGAAGTCAGAACTTTACATGCACCTTAGCCAAATACATTTAAACTCAGTTTTTCACTATTCCTGACATTTAAATGTTCCCTGTCTTAGGTCAGTTAGGATCACCATTTTATTTTAAGAATTTGAAATGTCAGAATAATAGTAGAGAGAATTATTTATTTTCAGCTTTTATTTCTTTCATCACATTCCCAGTGGGTCAGAAGTTTACATTCACTCAATTACTATTTGGTAGCATTGCCTTTAAATTGTTTAACTTGGGTCAAACGTTTCAGGTAGACTTCCACAAGCTTCCCACAAAAGTTGGGTGAATTTTGGCCCATTCCTCATGACAGAGCTGGTGTAACTGAGTCAGGTTTGTAGGCCTCCTTGCTCGCACATGCTTTTTCAGTTCTGCCCACACATTTTCTATAGGATTTAGGTCAGGGCTTTGTGACGGCCACTCCAATACCTTGACTTTGTTGTCCTTAAGCCATTTTGCCACAGCTTTGGAAGTATGCTTGGGGTCATTGTCCATTTGGAAGACCCATTTGCGATCAAGCTTTAACTCCCTGACTGATGTCTTGGGATGTTGCTTCAATATATCCACATAATTTGTGGATATAGATACTTTGTACCTGTTTCCTCCAGCATCTTCACAAGGTCCTTTGCTGTTGTTCTGGGATTGATTGGCACTTTTCGCACCAAAGTACATTCAACTCTAGGAGACAACGTGTCTCCTTCCTGAGCGGTATGATGGGTGCGTGGTCCAATGGTGTTTATACTTGCGTACTATTGCTTGGAAAGATGAATGTGGTGCCTTCAGGCGTTTGGAAATTGCTCCCAAGGATGAACCAGACTTATGGAGGTCTACATTTTTTTCTGAGGTCAAGCAGAGGCACTGAGTTTGAAGGTATGCCTTGAAATACATCCACGGGAACACCTCCAATTGACTCAACTTATGTCAATTAGCCTATCAGAAGCTTCTAAAGCCATGACATCATTTTCTGGAATTTTCCAAGCTGTTTAAAGGCACAGTGAACTTAGTGTATGTAAACTTCTGACCCACTGGAATTGTGATACAGTGAATTATAAGTGAAATAATCTGTCTGTAAACAATTGTTGGAAAAATGACTTGTGTCACGCATGTCCTAACCGACTTGACAAAACTATAGCTTGTTAACAAGACATTTTTGGAGTGGTTGAAAAACAAGTTTTAATGACTCCAACCTAAGTGTATGTAAACTTCTACGTACAGTTGAAGTCAGAAGTTTACATACACTTAGGTTGGAGTCATTAAAACTTGTTTTTCAACCACTCCACAAATTTATTTGAGCAAGTCTTTATTCATATTAAAAATCAGATTTATAGAATTTTCCATGTGGTCTATGTTAAAGGACACTTAATTTAATATAACAGGCTTTTAAAATTCAATATTTGTCACCACAATTTCTTCCAGGGGTTGGAACTGAATTATTTTCCATGTTTCATTCTGAACAGAACCATTATTTTTTTCATTACGTTCCACTGTTCCGACCAAAACAATAACATTCTGAACTGGTTCAAACAATTCCTTTTTAAACCTCTGAAATATATTTTTTTACATTTAGCTCGAAATTAACTTACTTCACCAATCAGTGCGGATAGAGCAGCTTGCTGGGTAAGCGATTGAATCTGTATAAGAAAGTCGATAACTGCATGGTTTAATCATAATGAAAGACAAAACAAACACTGTGCTGCCAGTCAGTGTAGGGTGTGAGATGCAGCTGAAATTTTGAGGGTGAGAGAGAACGAGAGAGGATGGAGGAAGCTTAACTTGAAGTGCTGGGGCATTTTGTTATGACATGCATTATCTGAATTAGGCCCACAGAATTATACATACGGAGGAGCGGATTCTATGGAGGAACTTTTAATGTCTTTGAACTTTTGAGTCGGTTTAATGTTGGACCAGAGCAAATGACAAGCTTGTGTGTGCAGAGCAGCACTAGAATTAAAAACGTCTTACATTTTTGTAGTTAATATATCCAATGTGAAATCCTATCCTTAACAAGCATTTAAAAAGTAAATCCATTCTTCTCCATGTAGCCCTTTCCTGCAGTCAAATTACCTAGTGGCTTCATGGGTGGGATGTTATTCATATGTATCATAATTTCATTATTAATCAACGTTATGTTATTTGTTATATTTCAGCTCTCTTCGATGTATATAAAGTGTAATATTGGGATGCAAACTCAAAATGCAATACATTTCAATTATATATTTGACATGGTACAGGTGTCGTCTTTTTTAAGCCCATAAGCATGTGTGTGAGGTGTATACTTTTGTTTCAAAGTAGATTTGTTTAAGACTACCAAGAAACACTCTGTGTGATCCTGATTTAGCCCATTGCAGTAAAAGGTGTCTCCCTAATTTCTGAATTATGCTTGTAACATAGTCAGTAGTCTACAGTATCCTATGCTTCAGAAGGGAGGGGCAGGTAGTCTACACACACAAACACACCCACTGGAAAAGATTTCCAGCTGGCAGGCAGATGCTGGAATAAGTTTCTAAGTGACACAGTGAGGGCTTGCATGGGTGCTTTGTTGTGATTTTTGTGGGACTGGAAAAAAATGCCTTGAATGTAAAATAATGTAACCAGTTCCCATGCTTTTAAAATAACGTTCTGTTCCAGAACACTATGGATCACTTTTGTTTTCAGTTTGGGTTCTGTTCCTCAAATAATTTCGTTATTTCCGGTTTTCGGTTCTGTTCCCTGAACCGGTTCCAACCTTTTTATTTCTACCCCAAATATCAAAGGCACATAATTAGTGAAATAACCCTTTAGTCCTAGTCCCAAATTACATCCTATTCCCTATATAGGACCAGTGACTGTTCAAAAGTAGTGCACTATATGGAATAGGTTGCAATTTGGCATGCAACCCCAAGCAAGATATCTAACACTGTGACAGGATCGTGTCAAGCAGCACTTGAGAGTTCAATGTATTTAACTTTCAAATTTAATCAACATCTTAATCCACCTAATAGCCCCATTTCATCTTCTATTTGGACATTCTCCCAATAATCTTTGATTTCAAACGTTCTCTGTAGTCGAACACAACTATCTGTCACATCTTGACTATCTGCTATACCTGTCTCATTCCATGAGCACACGGCTCTTGGAATCTTGTTTCAAGTGATACTCACAATGCTGCTTTTCCATGGTATGGGTTTAGTTTAGCTGTGTTTCTGACAACACTCTTTGAAAAGTATATAGAGGCCTGGCTTACAGGGCTTGTGTGGGTTAGCTGCTGGTGACTGATGCCAGCTTGTTTTCTGTTCACCACCTGCATACAAATGCATAGATTTACATACTGTATGTTCACATGAACACACAGCAAACACACAACCCCTGTATTTCTCTTTATTTTGTATAACCTTACAACAACAGCATGGAATCACGGTTTTGGGAATCCTTTTGTAATTTTTTTAAACTATAAATTCAGTCTGTTTTCTGGATCTACTGTTTGCCCGGAGTGTCGGCGGCATCCCTCTTTGTCTCACTTTCTTTCAAACCTGTTTTACACCTCACTTACTTTCTCGGGTTTTCAACCTGGCTTTGTTGCGAATGTCTCTGGGCAATATCAGACCCCACTGGAAGATGGTATAAATCAGGTACGGGCAACTGGGGCCCGCGGCCCCTCTTTTGAAGAACCTCGGTTAAATTCCCCCCCCCCAAAAAAAAAAAACTCAGTCGGAGTATCATTTTACTGTTGCGAGTTAGAATAGTTGAATACACAAGGTGCAATTTCAAAATGTGGTTTTGCATAAGCAGTTTTTCGTTTGTCATGTCAGTCGCTGATAGTCACTCAATTAGCCCATGTCAGCTAACATTTTTTAGGTTGGTAAATTAGTCAAGCCAGCTATCTAAACTCATAGTAATAATTTTCGAATTGCCGCCCATTGATTTTGTTAGTCACTCTCACTCAGATATAATATGAAAAACTGCAAACATGTCTCTCCACCCTGTGGCAAAATGTATAGAATTTCAACAGTGGCCCCTCATGATGAGTTCAGATTTTGTGACCCACACCCCCATCACAGTTGCCTGTCCCTGGTATAAATGAATGAGAGAGGCACAGGTCTAATGATCCAGCAATGACATCTAAACCACCAAAGGCACTTAATACATAAGGAATAATCCAATAAAGACAACAGGCAGATGCTCTGTCCGGGTGCTCTCTTGCTCTATAAGTCTTTAAGGTATAGGCTCCTTCTACAGAGGTGCCAACACAATATTTAACCTTCCCGCGTGCAGTGTTTTTCTGTTTTGAATTGTTTTGGTTTGAAGGCTGAAATTGGATCAGGAATCTATTTCCCAGCTCATTGTGCTCTTAGGGGGTACTGTTGTTTTGCTGAAGATTACATAAAATCCCCATCAACAGTTGGGAGGAAATGAGCCCGGTGGCAGACCTGGGTTGAAATACTATTTGAAATCATTCAAATATGTTGAGTGTTTGTTGTTGCCGGTTCCAAATAGGTGGGGTTTACAGTATTGGGACTATACAGTGGTCAATTAAGCAGCATGGTCAATTAAGCACAGATAAAGTCATTGAAATGATTTCAAATAGTATTTGAACCCAGGTCTGACGGGTGAGAGAGGTAATGCTGATTGATAGAGAAGATTTCTATTCCTGCCGGAGACATATACTATATATATATATATATATATATATATATATATATATATATATATATATATATATATATATATATATATATATATATGTGCAGCAGTCCAACGTTGCCAAGCATTGTGTGTGTGTGTTTGTTTGTGTGCCCTACCCTGCGTTCATTGCTCCAGCAGTCAGCACTTCCCGCTGGACTCCAGCCATAGACAACCTAAATCTAATGCTACCCACAGCCCACATCCCACAGCCCACAACCTAAACCACTGAAGACAGAGATTTGAAGCAATATATCCTTAATTATTATAATCCAATACACACACACTGCCGTTCAAAAGTTTGGGGTCACTTAGAAATGTCCTTGTTTTGAAAGAAAGGCAAATTTTTAGTCCATTAAAATAACATCACATTGATCAGAAATACAGTGTAGACATTGTTGATGTTGTAAATGACTATTTTAGCTGGAAACTGCAGTTTTTTTAATGGAATATTTACATAGGCGTGCAGAGGCCCATTATCAGCAACCATCACTCCTGTGTCCAATGGCACATTGTGTTAACTAATCCAAGTTTATCATTTTAAAAGGCTAATTGATCATTACAAAACCCTTTTTCAATTATGTTAGCACAGCTGAAAACTGGTGTTCTGATTAAAGAAGCAATAATACTGTCCTTCTCTAGACTAGTTGAGTATCTGGAGCATCAGCATTTGTTGGTTCGATTACAGGCTCAAAATAGCTAGAAAAAAAAAAATATCTGAAACTCGTCATTCCATGTGAGAAATTGCCAAGAAACTGAAGATCTCGTACAACGCTGTGTACTACTCCCTTCACAGAACAGCGCAAATTGGCTCTAACCAGAATAGAAAGAGGAGTGGGAGGCCCCGGTGCACAACTGAGCAAGAGTACAAGTACATTTGAGTGTCTAGTTTGAGAAACAGATGCCTTACAAGTCCTCAACTGGCAGCTTCATTAAATAGTACCTGCAAAACACCAGTCTCAATGTCAACAGTGAAGAGGCGACTCCGGGATGCTAGCCTTCCTATAGAACATTTGTGGGTAAAACTGAAAAAGCGTGTGCGAGCAAGGAGACCTACAAACCTGACTCAGTTACACCAGCTCTGCCAGGAGGAATGGGCCAAAATTCACCCAATTTATTGTGGGAAGCTTGTGAAAGGCTACCTGAAACGTTTGACCCAAATTAAACAATATAAAGGCAATGCTACCAAATACTAATTGAGTGTATGTAAACTTCTGACCCACTGGGAATGTGATGAAATAAAAGCTGAAATAAATCCTTCTCTCTACTATTATTCTGACATTTCACATTTTTTAAATATAGTGGTGATCCTAACTGACCTAAGACAGGCAACATTTACTGGGATTAAATGTCAGGAATTGTGAAAAACTGAGTTTAAATGTATTTGGCTAAGGTGTATGTAAACTTCCGACTTCAAGTGTATGTGTGTGTGGGTGTGTGCGCACGTGTGTTATGTGAGTGTGTCTCTGGACAGATCAGCTGTAGACCTACAGTAAATATAGGCTTTATTTATCAACTCTGTATTGGCGTGTGTGGCTGTGTGTGTGCAGTTCTCTTATAGGTGAAAGGTGGGAGACGGGGTATGATGGCCTAACATGACACAGTGCAAATAAATCCAAAGTGAATAGACGGTGTGCCAGAGTCTGGTCTGGATATAGCGCTGCCGTGTTGACCCCAGACTAAATACGTTTGACCCCCAACAGTGGGGGTTCATTTCCCGCATACTCCATACATCTCTTTCTTCATAACCCTCTAACTCTCTCTTTTATTCCTTCACAACTAAATACAGAATTTTGTTCTGCTTTTTTATAAGAAGCAATCAGATGAAGATAGGAGAGAAATATACAGAGATTGGCTGAATCGCTGTGACATCCCCTGAGAGTCAGGAGGAAATTAGAGAAAATTGAATGAACAAAAACAGACACAGTAGTCTTGCTGCCACAGCTGGGAGAGAACGGCATGGCTGCATTAAGATGCTCTGCACTGCAGCAGCACAACGCTGCCAAGCACACACACACAGGCATACACACAGTGTCACACACATGCATGCTCTCTCTCTCTTTATCTTTCTCTCTCTCACACACACACACACGCACACATACACACACATACACACACACACACATACATACACACAGCGTCACCCCACACGCACACACACAAACACACACACATACATTGACACGAGGGGGGGGGGGGGGGGTGACAGAGTCACTACAGGCTTGGTTTTGCGTCTGCCTTGCTGTGAATATGTGTACAGCATAGCATGAGAGTAACATGGAGGTGATGCCTCAAAGCAGCAGATGCTGGAACTATGGGAGAGGGAATTAAGTGGAGACGCTCATCACAATCACCTGGCACGTAGCACACTCTACTGCTTTTCTATAGGGCATTAGAGAGACATTTCCTATACAAGGGGAATACATGGAAAGACGCATCATTTGATCTATATAATTGAAGGCATAAACACCTGTTGTTTGTGGTGTTTTTCCTCCATATGTTACACATTAGAGTCTCTGCGCCATGATTATTTCGCTCCCTCTGTTTACTAGAAATGTAGAATAAAAATGATAGACCTTACCAATTACATCTTGCATACACGATCACTGCTCATTGAGTATGTCAAAAGAATGTGACCATGAGGAGACAGGATTCATTAGGCAGGTTTATAAGAGTGGTTAGATAATGATGAGTGGAGAGATGACTAGAAGCTTAACCCGTTGATAAGTATGGGGTTGAATCAGATCAGTATGTGTTGTTTGAAGAATGTCTTTTAGCGCCTCACATGATGCCTGTTCTCCCTGCTCTCCCTGCTCTCCCTACTCCAGGTCATCTCAAGGGTAATTAAATTTCAAAACAATGCAAAGGTCAAGTACATGCAGACTGCTGGGAGAAAAGCAGAGCTATGCATGCATTACAGGTTATTACCTCTGGAGTACCAAGTCAGGGGGTAAGAGGAGAAATCAGACAGCAGCTTTCACATGAGAATGGCTTTATCTCACTAACAGAAACAGAGGTTAATAAGAATAGCATTGTGGGGGTGAGTCTGCTTAAAACAACAGCCTGGATATAAACACAAGAGTGAGGTCACACGCACGCACACACACACACACACACACACACACACACACACACACACACACACACACACACACACACACACACACACACACACACACACACACACACACACACACACACACACACACACACACACACACACACACACACACACACACACACACACACGTTATTGATTGATTGGTTGGATGGTGGAGCAGCAACAGCAGCATCACCCCAGAACCAATTAAGTTGAATGAATACATTAGCTATATAACATGTCTATGTAGCCTTGGTAGAAATGTTCTTATCTTAAATGGGCAATCTGCAGTTCAAAGAACAACAAATTGGGCGCCCAGCCAGTGTTTTGGTAAACAGCTGAGGGATAGGGCTGGAGGGCTGGACAGACCTATGGATTCAAGGACTGACCATTGACGATATCAACATCAGGGTAAAGTTTTAACAATGTTTTGAGGCTATACAATGTTTGTTTACAACCACATTGTTTACAAACAACGGAGTAAAACAAACATATATTTTGACAGTAAGCGACAATAAGTGATATTCTACAAGAATCAATTGGTATATATTAGGAAAAAATTGATTTATCAATTGCTGATTGCCGCTTTGAACCTGTACACAAAATCTCCACGGACACAGCCAGAAGAGGACTGGCCACCCCTCAAAGTCTGGTTCCTCTCTAGGTTTCTTCCTAGGTTCCTGCCTTTCTAGTGAGTTTTCCCTTGCCACTGTGGCCATACATCTGCATTGCTTGCTCTCTGGGGGTTTAGGTTGGGTTTCTGTATAAGCACTCTGTGACATCTGCTGATGGTAAAAGGACTATAAATAAATGTGATTGAATTTTAATTTCATTGATATTACATATTTATTACAAATACATTTGTGACAGGATCCAAGTGCATTATTGTTCTGTTTTGCTTATTGTGACCATAGGCAAACATTCTAGCCTATATCCATTGAAACGTCCCCCCCAAAACTGAACTCACCTGTCCACCGCTATCGCAGTCATAGAGTAGATACTAGCGAAGACAGCAGCGACGGGGAAGAAGTTGTGAAAGCGGCAGTACATCAGCCCGAAGTACCACTCATTGTGGACGGAATAGACGAAGTTGATAACGGTGTTGAAGGCTGACATAGACGCCTCTGCAAACGCCAGGTTCAACAGAAAATAGTTGGTCACAGTTCTCATTCGTTTATGCGCCATAATGATCCATATTACTACGACGTTCCCCACCAGAGACACAGTAACCATGCAACTGTAGGCGAAAGCCCATAGAACAATTCTCCAAACTGGTTGAACAAACTGGTTTCCGTCTAGATCAGTTCCATTGAGCCCTGAAGCGTTGGTCCAATTGCTTAGCAATGGCAAATCAGTCGTGGTGAACAAGGGATCCATTTTGGTGTTATCTTTTTTTTGTGACAAAAATAATGTTGGTCCATGCAATACCTATGACATGTACACTCAACCACTAACAACTGATTGAGTAAATGGTTAGAGATAATCTTGGTGTGTGTTGATGTATTTCAATTTAAACTTTCTTCATCATTGCCATTCTTCTGATTCATTTGGCACAGCTAAATTAGAATGGTAAAATAATGGAATGATCACTGAAGGTGCAGCTCACACACAGAAAAATTTGAATTGTCGAAGTTATTAAAAATTGAATTTGGATAATACGATGAATATGTATTTAAGTTGACTCCACTCCGTGTGAAATTGAGATGGTCCTTGGTGTGTGGCTCTTCTCCACCGCAGCAAAAAGACATGGGGAACAGCGTCCTCGTCTCCAGCGCTGTACTCTGTACTCCGTACCCTATACTCTTGGCTCAGAGAGGTGCTCTCTCTCTCCTCTCACACAATCGACGTGCGCCAACGGGAGCGCAGCCAGGAGCGCGCATACGCGAATATCATAGATGTTCTGCAATAGTGTGTGGTAACTTGAAACGTCCATGGACTGGACAACTTGTTCAGCAAGACCAGCATACTTAAAGTAATTAACGATTGTCCAAATGTAGACAATAGAGAAGTATTTAGCCGACGAATAAAAGGACTGGTCGGTTTCTGCTATAGCAGATAAGGACTCCTGTAGTGAATGGTGGGTGTATTTCAATGGTGTAATTTATTATAGGCTCTTTACCTAACCATTTCCAATAGCTCACATTTTCTGACAGCATTCTACAAACATTCTACAGTTGAATTCGGAAGTTTACATACACTTAGGTTGGAGTCATTAAAACTTGTTTTTCAACCACTCCACAAATTTATTGTGAACAAACTATAGTTTTGTCAAGTCGGCTACTTTGTGCATGACACAAGTCATTTTCCAGCAATTGTATACAGACAGATTATTTAACTTAGAATTCACTGTATCACAATTCCAGTGGGTCAGAAATGAACATACACTAAGTTCACTGTGCCTTTAAACAGCTTGGAAAATTCCAGAAAATGATGTCATTGCTTTAGAAGCTTCTGATAGGCTAATTGACATCATTTGAGTCAATTGGAGGTGTACCTGTGGATGTATTTCAAGGCCTACCTTCAAACTCGGTGCCTCTTTGCTTGACATCATGGGAAAATCAAAAGAAATCAGCCAAGACCTCCGAAAAAAATTGGAGACCTTCACAAGTCTGGTTCATCCTTGGGAGCAATTTCCAAATGCATGAAGGTACCACATTCATCTGTACAAACAATAGTACACAAGTATAAACACTATGGGACCACGCAGCTGTCATACCGCTCAGGAAAGAGATGCGTTCTGTCTCCTAGAGATTAACGTAATTTGGTGCGAAAAGTGCAAATCAATCCCAGAACAATGGCAAAGGACCTTGTGAAGATGATGGAGGAAACAGGTACAAAAGTATCTATATCCACAGTAAAACAAGTCCTATATCGACATAACTTGAAAGGGTGCTCAGCAAGGAAGAAGCCACTGCTCCAAAACCGGCATAAAAAGCCAGACTACGGTTTGCAAATGCACATGGGGACAAAGATGGTACTTTTTGGAGAAATGTCCTTTGGTCTGATGAAACAAAAATAGAACAGTTTGGCCATAATGACCATCGTTATGTTTGGAGGAAAAGGGGGAGGCTTGCAAGCCGAAGAACCTCCATCCCAACCGTGAAGCACAGGGGCGGCAGCATCATGTTGTGGGGGTGACAAAAATGGGAAGGGGAGATGCAGTTTAGAGAGAGACTAAAATGATTGTTGCTCTGTTTTCCTCAGTTTCCCCCAAATTGGTGTAAAAGCTGAAAATATTTTTATACTGAGGTGGACACCTTCGTGAAAGGATACATTTGGGTCATTTTAGAGGCCTCTGGAAACTGACATGATGGGCTTCTGTATCATAAGCCATAACGGGATATGTCAAAGTAAATCATGAATTTCCTAAGAATTGAAAGACAGCATGGGATACACAATTTAACAAGAAGTTGTATTACTCTCTTTGATCCTTATCACAACAGACTGTCTGCTACATGTTTCTGCTCTCTGTCCCCATCTAGTGGTACTTTCTGCCACAGCCACCTACTGCTCTGTGGTGAACTCTGCGCTATAATGGTCACAGCTAAATATCTGAATGAATGTTGTAGCCAAGGAATAGGGGACGGATGGAGAGAGAGAGAGAAAGAGAGAGACTACTGAATGCAAGACTGCTGAATATAGACTGTCAGGGACACATTTTTGACTGTTAGCGAGAGCAGCTACAGGAGAAAAGGGAGGAAGCCCTTGTCTGGTGCCGAACTGGACATTTTTATTCCTTTCGCAGTGTCTATGTGGCTGACAGGAGAGATCATATTATGTGCTTGCCACAGGCAGGGGTGGGTTGGTTCATCTTCTAAATATAATCCGTTACAGTTACTAGTTACCTGCCCAAAGTTATAATCAGTAGTGTAACTTTAGGATTACCCAAACTCAGTAACTTAATCTGATTACTTTCAGTAACTTTTGGATTACTTCCCCTTTAAGATGCATTAGAAAAATACAAAAAGGATCCATCGCATTTGGTGTGTCATCATAGTGGTCTCTGAATTGACGTCATTGAGAAAACAGAAAGGGGTCAATGTATTTTTTTTCACAAACATCCTTTCTGAATTTAAAATTAATCAAAGAAGTAATCATCATTTTTTTCAAGTATCTTTAATCTGATTACAATATTGTTCCAGGTAACGTAACTGGCTACAGGTAAAGGTTTTTTTTTGTAATCAGATTAAATGTAACCGATTACATGTAAAAGCTGAAAAATGAGAGGTTGCAGTAGGATTTGCAAATGACTCTTTACGCTGTTTACATCTCTCTTTTGTGTTCCAGTAGTTAAATTGAAGCCACAGTGCCCTTTTGTAACAAGACAGCCAGATATCGTTTGGATAACTAATGTTGGGTGGCAGAAGTAGAGGCTTGAATGTCATCTTGCTGGTCTCATTTTTGCTCCATCAGTGAGTGTTTTCGGGATGACACCCAGGCTTTTGGACTGAAGGCCAAGAGTTGGTCATGCAATATTTCCCCACTGTCTGCCATACCAGGATAGTTCTCCCAATAGCTCAGTGCTGCCTTGGCCAGAGCCGTACCTCCCAGCAAACGGAAGAAAGGAACGTTGTTGTTTGCCAATGTTGGTGGCCACTTAATGATCTGTGCCAAGAGCTGACAAAGTCAACCGTCAGCATCTGATACACTTCCATTATCTTTTATGTTCAATAGTTTAGTGTCATGACTCATACGGCAATATGTTATTCTCAGAGGCACCTGAATTTTCCTGGATGCTGAAACAAAAAAGATCAGCTTTTCACAGTAGCATGCCGTGTTATTAGACATTTTCCGTGCTCTGTGTATTGAGATTAAATGTGTTGGGATGTTCTGTGCCAGGGAGTATTTTCTGACTGAAAATTAAATATGAGTGTTGCCCTTTGCAGAGCTAATATTGACAGTAATTCACAGTTCAACATGTCAATTGTGAACAACTTGCTTCTACATTTTTGTAATTCTCAGTGGAGTTCATGCCTATACCGCTGGTAGTAGTGATTTACTAGAGGTATTTATTAGCTCTTAAACCATGGATAAATGGCTTTTTTCATGTCTGTGTTGCTGGTTTGATACCATGGACAAATAACTTTGTAGCGTATTTGTGTTATCGTGTTAGCGTATTACAGATTGCCTTGCTAGCTATTAAAAGGTGTGAAAAGTCTTGATGGATCTTTTCATTTTAAATTGAAGGTAAAGGAGGCTCTAGTCTCTATTGCGTCAAAGACAATGCAACCTGGAAGAGAGAGAGAGAGAGAGAGAGAGAGAGAGAGAGACTATTCATTTACTGTCAGAGAGACAAGACCCAGATGCAGACCGTTTTGAAGTAACAATGTTTATTACAGCGACAGGGGCAAAGGTACAGGACGGCAGGCAGCCAGCATGGTCAGGCATGTGGGTACAGGGTCAGGGCAGGCAAGGGTAAAAAACCAGGAGGACAAGAAAAGAGAGACTGGGGAAAAGCAGGCGCTGACACAAAACCGCTGGTTGGCTTGACAAACTGGCAACAGACAGGCAGAGGACACAGGTATAAATACACAGGGGATAATGGGGGAGATGGGCGACACCTGGAAGGGGGGTGGAGACAATCACAAAGACAGGTGAAACAGATCAGGGTGTGACGCAGCCAGGAAGTAAGGGAGGAAGCACAGTGTCAATGTGGCTGACAAGAGAGGTCATATTACCTAAGGGAAATGTGCATAAAAGCTGGAACAGATGCACACCACTAATAAAGATGGCAGGAATAATAAATACATCTGACAAAAGAGTCACCATCATTACAAACCACCTATGAACATCAGGCTGACCCTGACTGAGGATAGTCCAGGTATACAACCACTACATTAAAGTAGTTTCATCAACAACAGCTTTTGATCTATCATCCACATTATGAGGGAGAACCGGTAATTAACCAGGTCAGGCACAGAGATATATTGTTCTGTGTCATTTTCTGTGTCTGAGTGCATCATAATATAATAAAGTATATGCAATTTAGCTGATGCTTTTATCCAAAGCGACTTACAGTCAGTCATGCATTCATAATATTTTTTGTGTGGCCCCAGCATTACTCAAACCCATGACCCTGGTGTTACAAGCGCCATATTCTACCAACTGAGCCACAAAGGACAAATAAATGTTTTGCATATTATTAAAAATATATATATTGTATTTTCTATTTCTCCTTAATTTAACCAGGTAGGCTAGTTGAGAACAAGTTCTCATTTACAACTGCGACCTGGCCAAGATAAAGCATAGCAGTGCAACACAAACAACAACACAGTGTTACACATGGAATAAACAAACATACAGTCAATAATACAATAGAGAAAAAGTCTATATACAATGTGTGCAAATGAGGTATGATAAGGGAGGTAAGCAATAAATAGGCCATTGTGGCGAAATAATTACAATTTAGCAATTAAACACTTGGGTGATAGATGTGCAAAATATGAATGTGCAAATAGAGATACTGGGGTGCAAAGGAGCAACAAATAAAAAATTAATAAAAAATAACATTATGGGGATGAGGAAGTTGGATGGGCTATTTACAAATGGGCTATGTACAGGTGCAGTGATCTGTGAGCTGCTCTGACAGCTGGTGCTTAAAGTTAGTGAGGGAGATATGGGTCTCCAGCTTTAGTGATTTTTGCAATTCGTTCCAGCAGAGAACTGGCAGCAGAGAACTGGAAAGAAAGGCGGCCAAAGAAGGAATTGGCTTTGGGGGTGACCAGTAAAATATACCTGCTGGAGCGCGTGCTACGGGTAGGTGCTGCTATGGTGACCAGTGAGCTGAGTTAAGGCGGGGCTTTACTTAGCAAAGACTTATAGATGACCTGGAGCCAGTGGGTTTAGCAACGAATATGAAGCGAGGGCCAGCCAACGAGAGCATACAGGTCGCAGTGGTGGGCTGTACATGGGGCTTTGGTGACAAAACGGATGGCACTGTGATAGACAGCATCCACTTTGCTGAGTAGAGTGTCGGAGGCTATTTTGTAAATGACATCGCTGAAGTCAAGGATCGGCAGGATAGTCAGTTTTACGAGGGCATATTTGGCAGCATGAGTGAATGATGCTTTGAGGTGAAATAGGAAGCCGATTCTAGATTTAATTTTAGATTGGAGATGCTTAATGTGAGTCTGGAGGGAGAGTTTACAGTCTAACCAGACACCGAGGTATTTGTAGTTGTCCACATATTCTAAGTCAGAACCGTCCAGAGTAGTGATACTGTACGGGTGGGCAGGTGCGGAAAGCGATCGGTTGAAGATCGTGCATTTAGTTTTATTTGCATTTAAGAGCAGTTGGAGGCCATGGAAGGAGAGTTGTATGGCATTGAAGCTCATCTGGAGGTTAGTTAACACAGTGTCCAAAGAAGGGCCAGAAGTATACAGAATGGTATCGTCTGCGTAGAGGTGGATCAGAGAATCACCAGCAGCAAGAGCGACATCATTGATCTATACAGAGAAAAGAGTCATCCCGAGAATTGAACCCTGTGGCACCCTCATAGAGACTGCCAGAGGTCCGGACAACAGGCCCTCCGATTTGACACACTGATCTCTGTCTGAGAAGTAGTTGGTGAACAAGGCGAGGCAGTCATTTGAGAAACCAAGGCTGTTGAGTCTGCCAATAAAACTGTGGTGATTGACAGAGTCGAAAGCCTTGGCCAGGTTGATGAATACAGCTGCACAGTATTGTCTCTTATTGATGGTGGTTATGATACCATTTACGACCTTGAGCGTGGCTGAGGTGCACCCATGACCAGCTCGGAAACCAGATTGCATAGCGGAGAAGGTACGGTGGAATTCGAAATGGTTGGTGATCTTTTTGTTAACTTGGCTATCGAAGACCTTAGAAAGGCAGGGTAGGATAGATATAGGTCTGTAGCAGTTTGGGTCTAGAGTGTCTCCCCCTTTGAAGATGGGGATGACCGCGGCAGCTTTCCAATCTTTGGGGATCTCAGACGATACGAAAGAGAGGTTGAACAGGCTAGTAATAGGGATTGCAACAATTTCGGCTGATAATTTTAGAAAGAGAGGGTCCAGATTGTCTAGCCCTGCTGATTTGTAGGGGTCCAGATTTTGCAGCTCTTTCAGAACATCAGCTATCTGGATTTGGGTGAAGGAGAAATGGGGGAGACTTGGGCAAGTTTCTGTGGGGGGTGCAGGGGTGTTGACCAGGGTAGGGGTGGCCAGGTGGAAAGCATGGCCAGACGAAGAAAAATGCTTATTGAGATTCTCAATTATTGTGGATTTATCGGAGGTGACAGTGTTTCCTAGCCTCAGTGCAGTGGGCAGCTGGGAGGAGGTGCTCTTAATCTCCATGGACTTTACAGTGTCCCAGAACCTTTTGGAGTTTGTACTGCTTTGTTTGTGCTGGTCAAGGGTCAAGGGAAGTCAGGTCTGGAGTGAAACACAGGCTATAACTGTTCCTGGTTCTACATTTTTTGAATGGATCATGGTTATTTAAGATTGTGAGGAAAGCACTTTTAAAGAATAACCAGGCATCTTCTACTGATTGAATGAGGTCAATATCCTTCCAGGATACCAGTTCGGTCAATTAGGAAGGCCTGCTAGCTGAAGTGTTTTAGGGAGTGTTTGACAGTGTTGAGGGGTGGTCGTTTGACCGCAGACCCATTACGGACACGAGCAATGAGGCAGTGATCGCTTAGATCCTGGTTGAAGACAGCAGAGGTGTGATTGGAGGGCAGGAAGGTTAGGATGATACAGTGCCTTGCGAAAGTATTCGGCCCCCTTGAACTTTGCGACCTTTTGCCACATTTCAGGCTTCAAACATAAAGATATAAAACTGTATTTTTTTGTGAAGAATCAACAACAAGTGGGACACAATCATGAAGTGGAACGACATTTATTGGATATTTCAAACTTTTTTAACAAATCAAAAACTGAAAAATTGGGCGTGCAAAATTATTCAGCCCCTTTACTTTCAGTGCAGCAAACTCTCTCCAGAAGTTCAGTGAGGATCTCTGAATGATCCAATGTTGACCTAAATGACTAATGATGATAAATACAATCCACCTGTGTGTAATCAAGTCTCCGTATAAATGCACCTGCACTGTGATAGTCTCAGAGGTCCGTTAAAAGCGCAGAGAGCATCATGAAGAACAAGGAACACACCAGGCAGGTCCGAGATACTGTTGTGAAGAAGTTTAAAGCCGGATTTGGATACAAAAAGATTTCCCAAGCTTTAAACATCCCAAGGAGCACTGTGCAAGCGATAATATTGAAATGGAAGGAGTATCAGACCACTGCAAATCTACCAAGACCTGGCCGTCCCTCTAAACTTTCAGCTCATACAAGGAGAAGACTGATCAGAGATGCAGCCAAGAGGCCCATGATCACTCTGGATGAACTGCAGAGATCTACAGCTGAGGTGGGAGACTCTGTCCATAGGACAACAATCAGTCGTATATTGCACAAATCTGGCCTTTATGGAAGAGTGGCAAGAAGAAAGCCATTTCTTAAAGATATCCATAAAAAGTGTTGTTTAAAGTTTGGCACAAGCCACCTGGGAGACACACCAAACATGTGGAAGAAGGTGCTCTGGTCAGATGAAACCAAAATTGAACTTTTTGGCAACAATGCAAAACGTTATGTTTGGAGTAAAAGCAACACAGCTCATCACCCTGGGGCCAGGAAAGACCTTGCCTCATTGATTGCATTATTCTGTTTCCTCACTGGATTTACCCAGTTGGATTATGGTGTTCAGTGTATGTGTGAGAGAGAGGGGACACACCATCCCCACTGTCAAACATGGTGGTGGCAGCATCATGGTTTGGGCCTGCTTTTCTTCAGCAGGGACAGGGAAGATGGTTAAAATTGATGGGAAGATGGATGGAGCCAAATACAGGACCATTCTGGAAGAAAACCTGATGGAGTCTGCAAAAGACCTGAGACTGGGACGGAGATTTGTCTTCCAACAAGACAATGATCCAAAACATAAAGCAAAATCTACAATGGAATGGTTCAAAAATAAACATATCCAGGTGTTAGAATGGCCAAGTCAAAGTCCAGACCTGAATCCAATCGAGAATCTGTGGAAAGAACTGAAAACTGCTGTTCACAAATGCTCTCCATCCAACCTCACTGAGCTCGAGCTGTTTTGCAAGGAGGAATGGGAAAAATGTTCAGTCTCTCGATGTGCAAAACTGATAGAGACATACCCCAAGCGACTTACAGCTGTAATCGCAGCAAAAGGTGGCGCTACAAAGTATTAACTTAAGGGGGCTGAATAATTTTGCACGCCCAATTTTTCAGTTTTTGATTTGTTAAAAAAGTTTGAAATATCCAATAAATGTCATTCCACTTCATGATTGTGTCCCACTTGTTGTTGATTCTTCACAAAAAAATACAGTTTTATATCTTTATGTTTGAAGCCTGAAATGTGGCAAAAGGTCGCAAAGTTCAAGGGGGCCGAATACTTTCGCAAGGCACTGTACCTATAACATTAGAGAAGAATAATTTAAAATAGGATTCCACAAAGAGCCACCATTGACATCCCTGTAGCATAGTTATACATCACTAGGCAGTTGGAAGGCCTTCCAATGGGGACTGTCTGTATTGATGCTCATCAATAGGATTGCTTAAAATCTCACAAATGCAGAGTATGCTTATCCCAACACAAGGCGAGACCCAGAAGCAGACACAGGAGGCAGATGGTTTGAGCTCTGGTATTTATTATAATCCAAGGGATAGACAAAAGCCAGGTTGGGGACAGGCAAGCGTTCATAGCCAGAGCAGAGTCCAAAATGGTACAGGGCAGCAGGCAGGCTTGAGGTCAGGGGCAGGCAGAGTGGTAAGGCAGGCGAGCTCAGAGTCAGGACAGGCAAGGGTCAAAACCAGGAGGATGAGAAAAAGAGAGACTGGGTAAACAGGAGCAGGAGAGAAAAACACTGGTTGACTTGGCAAACAAGACAAACTGGCACAGACAGACAGAACACACAGGTATAAATACCTAGGGGATAAGTGGGGAAGATGGGCGACACCTGTGGGGGTGGGGGGTGGAGAAAAGCACAAGGACAGGGGAAACAGATCAGGGCGTGACAATGCTGCTGTGTAACTACGGTACCTCCATACAGTACAGTATGTCATTATCTTGAACAATTGTAGGTTTCATGATAATGTGAGCTTCTATTACTGTATCTCTAAGAGCTATAGACTAATTTATCATTTGAGAGAAAATATTGAATTAATCTAACTACTATGCATAATCTTGGGGACATAATGGTGGTCATGAAATTTGTGGTACATAATATTGCCTAGCCATTAGTAGAGAGTTCTATGGCCCTCTCCATGCTCACACACAGCCTTTATTTTCTGATCACTGTTCTCTCTACTCCCCTCATCCTCTTTTAGAAGATGGCAATCCTGAATTCCATTCTCTCTCAAACAAACATAGTTATTGACTGCTTAAATGACTACCGACCCATAGCACTCGACTCTGTAGCCATGAAGTGCTTTGAAAAACTGGTCATGGCTCACATCAACACCATCATCCCAGAAACCCTAGACCCACTCCAATTCGCATACCGCCCAAACAGATCCACAGATGACACAAATCTCTATTAGACTCAACACTGCTCTTTCCCACCTTGACAAAAGGAACACCTACGTGAGAATGCTGTTCATTGACTACAGCTCAGCTTTCAACAGCATAGTGTCCTCAAAGCTCATCACTAAGCTAAGGACCCTGGGACTAAACACCTCCCTCTGCAACTGAATCCTGGACTTCCTGATAGGCCATCCCCAGGTGGTAAGGGTAGTCAACAACACATTTGTCACGCAGATCCTCAACACGGGGGCCCCTCAGGGGTGCATGCTTAGTTCCCTGCTGTACTCCCTGTTCACCAATGACTGCTTGGCCAAGCACGACTCTAACAACATTATTAAGTTTGCCGACGACACAACGGTGGTAGGCCTGATCACCGGCAATGATGAGACAGCCTATAGGGAGGAGGTCAGAGACCTGGCAGTGTGGTGCCAGGACAACAACCTCTCCCTCAATGTGATCTAGACAAAGGAGATGATCATGGACAACAGGAAAAGGAGGGCCGAGCACACCTCCATTTTCATCGACGGGGCTGTAGTGGAGCAGTTTGAGAGCGTCAAGTTCCATGGTGTCCACATCACCAATGAACTATCATGATCCAAACACACCAAGACAGTTGTGAAGAGGGCACGAAAACATCTATTCCCCTTCAGGAGACTAAAGAGATTTTGCATGGGTCCTCAGATCCTCAAAAAGTTCAACAGCTGCACCATCGAGAGCATCCTGACTGTTTGCATCATCAGCTGGTATGGCAACTGCTCAGCCTCCGACTGCAAAGCACTACAGAGGGCAGTGCGTAAGGCCCAGTACATCACTGGGGCCAAGCTTCCTGCCATCCAGGACCTCAATACCAAGTGGTGTCAGAGGAATGCCCTAAAAATTTCCAAAGATTCCAGCTACCCTAGTCATAGACTGTTCTCTCTGCTACCTCATGGCAAGCGGTACCGGAGCGCCAAGTCTAGGTCCAAAATGCTTCTTAACAGCTTCTACCCCCAAGCCATAAGACTGCTGAACAGCTAATCAAATGGCAACCCGGACTATTTGAATTGACCCCCCCCCCCATTTTTTACGCTGCTGCTTCTCGCTGCTTATTATCCATGCATAGTCACTTTACCCCTACCTACATGTACAGCACCAGTCAAAAGTTTGGACACACCTAATACATTTTAGAATAATTAAAAATACATCAAAACTGGAATAGAATGTATCTGGTATAGAATGTATAATGTAGCAGGTGAAAGAAGTAGAAGAATAACATTGTTAAGAGCAGTTAAGAAACAAGGCAGGAAGCTCAGCCAACAAGGGTGTAGTCAAAAAGTAATTATAGATGAAAATAAAACAACTATTCAGCATGTGAACCTATTCAACCTTAAACTATATTCAACCTGTGAAGACTTGTCAGCTCCATAATTGACTTGCCTATTCTTCAAACTCAATTTGAATCCTGAAAGGAATCAGTATGAGCATTTGGAAAAGTAAAAAGCTAAGTGAGACACCGACAGGTTAGATTCCTCATAGATATTCAGCTCTCTTGTTTCATTATGGTCAGGCCTATACAGCACAATCAGAGGCAAACCTCCATAGCCTGCAATCAGCTCCAAATTCCTCCATTCCATGCACCAACTACCATCCAAATCATGGTAAGAATAATATCTACCCTGAGGGAAAGCGCAAGTGTGCATCCCAAATTGCACTCTATTCCCTTTACTGTGCACTAATTCTGACCATGGCTTTGGTCACAGGTAGTGCACTATATAGCATTAGGGAATAGGATGCCACAAGACAGGATATCCTATTTCTACAACGAGCCCATTTATCTCAGTTGATAACTTGACTCCTTTCTCAAGCCACTACCTCTCAATACAGGGGGAAATTAATTATGAATATCAGTGAATATTCAAATAAATAAATGGGAACTGGGTTTGGTGGTCAGCCCCTGTATCTCAGAGGAGATAAATCCCTCTAGAGTCAAATTACTTATATATACTTAAAAAAACAACAACATTGAATTCGCTATTAGCCCATAGAAACGCAGTGTCTGTCCTATATCTGAGAGATATAAGAAAGCTAAGGATTGTTTATTATTTGTTCATTTGTTTTTACCGGGGAATGACCTGTATACGTTTGACCTGATACATTTCTCATCCCGGTACTGGATTACCTTCAGACAAGTCTTGTGAGGCTTGTGGGCGTAGTAGAGTAAAAACAACAAACATGGATTGTGGTGGTCATACAGCCCAAACCATTTGGACATTTTCATGAGAAGTCCGATGGATGTCTCCTGGTCTGACAAACACTGTAGCTCTGCCACCTTCCACCCCAGATGTGGCCGACATGGCCGGATACGGTGGATTGAGACGCAACCTATGCAACAAAAAAAAAACATATCTCTAGCTTAAACATATGGATTTTGATGGGGATTTGTATATTATGCTAATTAGATTTCCACGAGGTTGCGGACATCGACTCTACGTTTTTTCAAATATGGTGAGGTGATGGAGGAGAGGGTGCTGACCTGCATTCCAAAAAGACCATATACGCATCCAAAATGGAACTCCATTCACTATATGGTGCACTAGGGCCCTGGTCAAAAGTAGTGCACTAGGGAATAGGTGCCATTTCGGATGCAGGCCATGTCAATCTTCTGCCCACTCAGTAAATGTTGCAGCATCATTATATTGTGTGAGCTGAGGTCTCTGATGCCAGCATTGCAATTCTCTTCGAGGCAAATTAAATGTTCTTTAATGACACCTGTTGTGTTTCACAATGTAAAGTCATATTGGACGGCAATTAAGCATACCATTTTCATAGATTACAGACAACAAAGACACACAACAAGCAGTGGTGTAGTGGTGCCTGGAGAAGTGGGTATACTCAAATTTTGCCAAAACTTTACTGAATGGCCCGCCCGGCGAAGGAAAGGTGCCCTGTGTGAAAAAGTCTATGACAAACAGTAACATACACTCTGAATAACCTAAAATGATCAAACGCATATTGTTCATTCAATCAGGCCAATCCAAGCTGCACTGTGCAAGTAGACTAATAGGAGGCCTACTATTGAAATAGATAAATGTGGCTGTCAACTGAGTCAGAGGTTTCAGATTTTTCCCAAAATGTTCTGGTTTTCCCTCTCAAAGTCACACTTTTGTAATATATATTTTTTTGAGTATGTTATAACTCCACAACAATGCCAGTATATAAGATAGATTCGATTTTTTTGTGTTGTTACCCTTTAATTCAACTGAGCAGGCACCTACCACTGTTCAAATCAAATTCAAATCAAATTGTATTGGTCACATACACATGGTTAGCAGATGTTAATGCGAGTGTAGCGAAACGCTTGTGCTTCTTGTTCCGACCGTGCAGTAATATCTAACAAGTAATCTAACAATTTCACAACTACCTTATACACATAAGTGTAAAGATGTCACAACTTCCTCCGAAGTCGGCTCCTCTCCTTTTTCGGACGGTGTTCGGCGGTCGACGTCACCGGCTTTCTAGCCATCGCCGCTCCATTTTTCATGTATCCATTTGTTTTGTCTTGTTGCCTGCACACCTGGTTTTCATTCCCCAATCAATCTACATGTATTTATTCCTCTGTTCCCCATCATGTCTATGTGTAAGATTGTTTGTGTTACGTGTGTATTGTTGACGCGCCAGACTGGCTTGTTTTTTCCGTGTTATTTTTCATGAAGATGTTTATTGTTAATCATAATTCTTGTGACTGTTTTGTGCGTTTTGCACTTTTGCCTAAATAACGTGTGCGGCTGTTCACAAATCTCTGCTCTACTGGACCTGACTTCGCTACCAGTACGCACACATTCTGACAAAAGGAATGAATAACAATATGTACATATAAATATATGGATGAACGATGGCCGAACGGCATAGGCAAGATGCAGCAGATGGTATAGAGTACAGTATATACACATGAGATGAGTAATGTAGGGTATGTAAACATTATATGAAGTGCCATTGTTTAAAGTGACTAGTGATACATTTGTTTCATCAAATCATTATTAAAGTGGCTAGAGATTTGAGTCAATATGTTGGCAGCAGCCACTCAATGTTTTTTTCGTGTGTTTTTTTTCAAGGGGTGGATCAGCTTAATATTGCAGACAGAATGTTGCTTCCAATGTAATTGTCTGCATCATTTCCAATGCCCCATATTTTTGGGGTAAATATATATATATATATACATACATGCATCCATACATACATATACACATATATACATACACATACCTATATAGACATACATACTTTTTAAAAAGAATATACCTTTATTATTATTCCCCGCAAACACTACCGACGATCCCCCAATTAGAGTAAACTAATAAACACTTCTGCTTTTACCTTCAATTTATATATCTTATACACATTTTACAGACACAGTCTACTTTACATTAGTTCTCTCTTGTTTGTTCTTTGTCCTTCCTCTATTTCTGATGTCCATCCAGTTTGATTTCTATTTGTAACTGTGCTATTTCACAAAAGTTCCGAACCTATAGACATTTTACAGACCCCGTATGCTTTACAATGTTTATCTTGTTATTAGTCCCACCCTTCAGCTCCATTCAACCCCTCCCATCTATCTCTCAACGTCATCCATTTCGGATTTCTATTTGCCAAATATTTTTCAACTGTGCTGTGATGCTTCACAAAATAATTGAACCTTCCTATTCTCATAGCTTCTACAGATTGTAAATTAAAAATAAACATTTTTGCTAAAATATTTATTATATTATTGATTGATTGACTATGGCTTTTCAAAACACCCAGTGTTGCTATCTGTAGCGTTAGTTCTAGGCAAATGTTGCAATTCTTCAGCCATTCCTGGACCTATGACCAAAAACGAGCTACATATGGACAATACCTAAATAAATGATCTAATGAGCTGGGAAGATTGTATCCCCCATATATATAACATTATATTAGTTGCAAGAATTTTGTATAGTAAATTATTTTGAAAAATTTGAAGTTTTGAATCCGGAGTTGTTTTGCGTATCAATTCATAAAAATGTTAGTGATGACTGTTTAACAGCCTGATGGCCTTGAGATAGAAGCTGTTTTTCAGTCTCTCGGTCCCGGCTTTGATGCACCTGTACTGACCACGCCTTCTGGATGATAACGGGGTGAACAGGCAGTGGCTCGAGTGGTTGTTTTCCTCAATGATCTTTTTGGCCTTCCTGTGACATCGGGTGGCGTAGTTGTCCTGGAGGGCAGGTAGTTTTCCCCCGGTGATGGGCTGTGCAGACCTCACTACCCTCTGGAGAGCCTTACGGTTGTGGGCGGAGCAGTTGCCGTTCCAGGCGGTGATACAGCCCGACAGGAGGCTCTTGATTGTGCATCTGTAAAAGTTTGTGAGTGTTTTTGGTGACAAGCCACACTGTCTGTGTGGGTGGACCATTTCAATTTGTACGATGTGTTTGCCGAGGAACTTAAAACTGTCCACCTTCTCCACTACTGTCCCGTTGATGTGAATAGGGGGGTGCTCCCTCTGCTGTTTCCTGAAGTACACGATCATCTTCTTTGTTTTGATGAAGTTGAGTGTGAGGTTATTTTCCTGACTCCACACACCGAGGGCCCTCACCTCCTCCCTGTAGTCCGTCTTGTCGGTGTTGGTAATCAAGCCTACCAATGTAGTGTCCCTGGCTTCACACCAACTCATCAGTTGGACCTTTCTTCCACTAGTCTATTATCCTTCCTGTTCACTGTGTGTGTGCCTGTCTTGAGTGTGTCCATAAACGTGTGTTCTGTACACCTGTGTCTTACTGGTCATTTCCATCTTCTTACCGGGACGCTGGGACAGTTGCACCTATAATCTAAACTGGCACCTCTATCAGAGTCCACCACCAGCCTAGTATCCAGCTTCCATATCACGTGTGCCAAAAATATACCAACAACAGCCAACCAACAACTGATGCAACAAGGAGCAATAGCAGGGATTAATGCCAGTAACAGTGACACTTGTAGGGTAGTGACACAGACTCTTCAGTGGGCTGAGATGTGACCCATTTCCTTTAAGATGTAAAGGAAAGCAAGCAATAGTCTGGATAATGAGAGCCAGCTCATTTGTCTACTGTCTCAGGTATCGCAAATGATGATACTGTAATCGAGTTTTACTGGATAATTACATATGAAATAGCTGAACGTATTTCATAACTCAGGCCCTTTAAATGACGTCGCCAAAAAGAGCGTGCATATGGAACGTGGCCCGGAAGTTGCTATTGTTTGTGAGGGTACATTTAACCTGAGTAAATAAGCTAAACGAAGGCGTTGACGTACTTGTGTAAAAATAGAGATGTTTTGAAAATTCTATCGGATATTATAGTTAGCTAACTGTGGCTAGCTGAAATAGCTAATTAGGTCAGTGTTGGTATGCGTCTACTAGCATAGATAGCTAACGTTAGCTAAATTGGGTTCTTAGCTTGAAACTAGCTTGCTTCTTCAGCTACCAAGCAACATGCCTTCGTACAAAGCAGTGAGGAAAAGCAACCGTTTCTATTATTTCATCAAATTCACCTTAAATATCTACTCAATGCTCTTCTCGGTAAGTGTTTTAATATTGACTTGTTGGTTTCAGGGACACGGTTGGGGACTGGACCACAAACATGTTGGTTTGTGTGACTGTCAGAGAACCACCATCACCTTTGTTTACTACACAGCTAACGTTATATTTTACTAGCCAGCTGTCTAGCTAGACAGTGTAACAGCTATCTAGTAGCTGCCAGGATCTTCTAAGTTGGCTAGCTAGCTAACTCTGGTGTCAAATTGCTTGAAAGAATAACAAATAATGAAAATACTGCTGTGCACGCTATTGTTGTTCATTTACTACACTAGGCTACACTGCTTTTGCTGCTTTGTAGTGCAGGGCGTGCCGTGCCGTGAGACTAGTGTGATACAGTTAAAAGTGAAGTGGGAGATTTTCTTTGCCGCCCGGAAATGGGATGCTAACTGTAGATTATTAACACATTTGATTGTTTCAGACTATTCTAGGGCCTTCATATTGCAATATTGGAAAGAGTAACTAGCTATAGGGCTAAGCCTACCTATTACTCTACATTTGATTAAGCCTAATGAGTCTAATCAGTGTTATAGTCAAATTAGCATTTAATGCAGCCTTGTGTTAATGCCTCTTCTTGGTGTTCTGAGACATGTGGGGCATTTACTACAGTGTTATTACAGCTTTTCAGGGAAGGAGTGGGTTACACAGGTCTAATTCACTTAAAATCAATAACATACTAGCATACATGACACACATACACTTATGTGTCATGTTGGCTTTAAAGTGGAACTGACAGCATTTTGTCAACATTCTTCAAATCTGTTCATATACACCCACAGGAGGATTGTGGTGGCTTTTTTCTTTCTGACAAGCAAGAATATAGATATGGTCGTTTTCATACATTCATAGAATGTTTGGGAATGGCTCAGGCATTTGTGATAATGCTATAGCACTATAGAGTGGGAAAGTGTCTGTGCGTTTGGAAAATGAATAGACACTGTAGCGAATAAAATTAAAATATCTACACCGGCCAGTGAACCATAGCCAATCAGAGCTACAATAGGCTTATATGCAAATAAGCCAATTGCCACATGGGCCTGCCATCAATTACTTTAATCTGGACTGTGTGTTTACAGGCAGTAGCAACATCAAGACTTTAGATCATTAGAAAGATTTGCCATGAGCCACAGAATACACCCGAATGGATTTCTATAAATATGTAAATACCATGGGAGTCCTCTTACATCAAATTTTATTGGTCACATACGCATGGTTAGCAGATGTTAATGCGAGTGTATCGGAATGCTTGTGCTTCTAGTTCTGACAGTGCATTAATATCTAGCAAGTATTCTAACAATTCCCCAACAACTACCTAATACACACAAATCTAAAGGGGTGAATGAGAATATGTACATATAAATATATGGATGGCCAAGCGGCGTAGGCAAAGTGCAGTAGATGGTATAAAATACACTACATACATATGATATTAATAATGTAAGATATGTAAACATTATTAAAGTGTCATTATTTAAAATGGCATTGTTTAAAGTGACTAGTGATCCATTTATTAAAGTGGCCAGTGATTGGTACTCAATGTAGGCAGCAGACTCTCTGAGTTAGTGATTGCTGTTTAGCAGTCTGATGGCCTTGAGATAGAAGTTGTTTTTCAGTCTCTCGGTCCCGGCTTTGATGCACCTGTACTGACCTTGCCTTTTGGATAGTAGCGTTGTGAACAGGCAGTGGCTGGGATGGTTGTTGTCGTTGCTGATTTTTTTTTGGACTTCCTGTGACATCGGGTGCTGTAGTTGTCATGGAGGGCAGGTAGTTTGCCCCCGGTGATGCGTTGTGCAGACCGCACCACCCTCTGTAGAGCCTTACGGTTGTGGGCGGAGCAGTTGCCGTACCAGGCGGTGGTACAGCCCGACAGAATGCTCTCGATTGTGTATCTGTAAAAGTTTGAGTGCTTTTGGTGACAATACGAATTTCTTCAGCCTCCTGAGGTTGAAGAGGCGCTGCTGCTCCTTCTTCACCACGCTGTCTGTGTGGGTGGGCCAATTCAGTTTGTCCTTGATGTGTACGCCGAGGAACTTAACTTACTACCCTCTTCACTACTGTCCCGTCGATGTGGATAGGGGGGCGCTCCCTCTGCTGTTTCCTGAAGTCCACGATCATCTCCTTTGTTTTGTTGACGTTGAGTGTGAGGTTATTTTCCTGACACCACACTCCGAGGGCCCTCACCTCCTCCCTGTAGCCCGTCTCGCCGTTGTTGGTAATCAAGCCTACCACTGTAGTGTCGTCTGCAAACTTGATGATTGAGTTGGAGACGTGCATGGCCACGCAGTCGTGGGTGAACAGAGCGTACAGGAGAGGGCTCAGAACGCACCCTTGTGGGGCCCCAGTGTCAGCAGGGTGGAGATGTTGTTACCTACCCTCACCACCTGGGGGCGGCCCGTCAGGAAGTCTGGGACCCAGTTGCACAGGGCGGGGTCGAGACTAGAGGTCGACCGATTCATCGGAATGGCCGATTAATTAGGGCCGATTTCAAGTTTTCATAACAATCGGAAATCGGTATTTTTGGATTTTATTTTATTTTATTTTTATTTTTATTTTTAAATTAAAATGTATTTTTATTTTTTGACACCTTTTATTTAGGCAAGTCAGTTAAGAACACATTCTTATTTTCAATGATGGCCTAGGAACGGTTGGTTAACTGCCTTGTTCAGGTGCAGAACGACAGATTTTCACCTTGTCAGCTCTGGGATTCAATCTTGCAACCCTACGGTTAACTAGTCCAACGCTCTAACCACATGCCTCTCATTGCACTCCACGAGGAGCCTGCCTGTTACGCGAATGCAGTAGAAGCCGAGGTAAGTTGCTAGCTAGCATGAAACTTATCTTATAAAAAACAATCAATCATAATCACTAGTTAACTACACATGGTTGATGATATTACTAGTTTATCTAGCGTGTCCTGCGTTGCATATAATCGATGCAACGCTGGGGGATGATTTAACTTCTCTAGGGTAGGGGCAGCATTCGGAATTTTGGATGAAAAGCATGCCCAAATTAAACGGCCTGCTACTCGGGCCCAGGAGATATGATATGCATATAACTGGTAGATTTGGATAGAAAACACTCTGTTTCCAAAACTGTTAAAATAGTGTCTGTGAGTAGAACAGAACTGATTTGGCAGGCGAAGACCTGAGAGAAATCCATTCAGGAAGTCGTTTTTGTTGTTGTTTTCTATTCAATGCCATTACAGTATCCATTGACTTAGGACTCAAATTGCAGTTCCTATGCCTTCCACTAGATGTCAACAGTCTTTAGAAATTGTCTCAGGATGGTATTCTGATAAATGGAGACCAGTCTGAATGAGTGGACCCTGATGTGTCACAGAGCTTTTTCATGCGCAATCCCGAGAGAGTCCCTTTCTTGTTTACTTTGTATATTGACTACGTTATTGTCCGGTTGAAATATTACTGTTTCAAACGTCACTCGCTTTTAGATTTGGAGTAGTTAGTCCCCTTGCGCTGCAAGGGCCGGGGCTTTTGTGGAGTGATGGGTAACGATGCTTTGAGTGTGGCTGTTGTCGATGTGTTCCTGGTTCGAGCCCAGGTAGGGGTGAGGGGGACGGAAGCTATACTGTTACACTGGCAATACTATAGTGCCTATAAGAACATCCAATAGTCAAAGGTGTATGAAATACAAATGGTATAGAGATAAATAGTCCTATAAATACTATATTAACTACAACCTAAAACCTCTTACCTTGGAATATTGAAGTCTCATGTTAAAAGGAACCACCAACTTTTTCATATGTTCTGAGCAAGCAACTTAAACCTTAGCTTTTTTACATGGCACACATTTTTACATGGCACATATTACTTTCTTCTCCAACAGTTTGTTTTTGCATTATTTAAACCAAATTGAACATGTTTCATTATTTATTTGAGGCTAAGTTGATTTTATTGATGTTTTATATTAAGTGTTAATTCAGTATTGTTGTAATTGTCATTATTACAATTTTTTTTTAAAGTGGCCGATTAATCGGCATCGGCTTTTTTGGTCCTCCAATAATCGGCATCGGCTTTTTTGGTCCTCCAATAATCGGTATCGGCGTTGAAAAATCATAATCGGTTGACCTCTAGTCGAGACCCAGTGTTAAATGCTTTGCTGTTGTCAATGAACAGCATTCTCACATAGGTATTCCCCTTGTCCAGATGGGTTAGGGTAGTGTGTGGTTGCGATTGCGTCGTCTGTGGACCTATTGGAGCGGTAAGCAAATTGTAGTGGGTCTAGGGTGTCAGGTAGGGTGGAGGTGATATGGTTCTTGACTAGTCTCTCAAAGCACTTCATGATGACGGAAGCTACCTTAGCTTTCTTGGGAACAGGAACAATGGTGGCCCTCTTGAAGCATGTGGGAACAGCAGACTGGGATAAGGATTGATTGAATATGTCCGTAAACACACCAGCCAGCTGGTCTGCGCATGCTCTGAGGACATGGCTGGGGATGCCGTCTGGGCCTGCAGCCTTGTGAGAGTTAACACGTTTAAATGTTTTACTCACGTCGGCTGCAGTGAAGGAGAGTCTGCAGGTTTTGGTAGCGGACTGTGTCAGTGGCACTGTATTGTCCTCAAAGCGAGCAAAGAAGTTGTTTAGTCTGTCTGGGAGCAAGACATCCTGGTCCGCGACGGGGCTGATTTTCTTTTTGTAATCCGTGATTGACTGTAGACCCTGCCACCGACCTCTTGTGTCTGAGCTGTTGAATTGCGACTCTACTTTGTCTCTATACTGACGCTTAGCTTGTTTGATTGCCTTGCGAAGGGAATAGCTACACTGTTTGTATTCGGTCATGTTTCCGGTGACCTTGCCATGATTAAAAGCAGTAGTTTGCGCTTTCAATTTCACACGAATGCTGCCATCAATCCACAGTTTCTGGTTTGGGAATGTTTTAATAGTTGCTGTGGGTACGACATCGCCGATGCATTTGCTAATTAACTCGCTCATTGAATCAGTGTATTCGTCAATGTTGTTGTTTGACGCAATGCGGAACATATCCCAGTCCACATGATCGAAGCAATCTTGAAGCGTGGAATCCGATTGGTCGGACCAGCATTGAACAGACCTGAGCGCAGGAGCTTCCTGTTTTAGTTTCTGTCTATAGGCTTGAAGCAACAAAATGGAGTTGTGGTCAGCTTTTCCGAATGTAGGGCGGGGGAGGGCCTTATATGCATCGCAGAAGTTAGAATAACAATGATCCAGGGTTTTACCAGCCCTGGTTGCACAATCGATATGCTGATAGAATTTAGTGAGTCTTGTTTTCAGATTAGCCTTAAAATCCCCAGCTACAATGAATGCAGCCTCAGGATATGTGGTTTCCAGTTTATATAGAGTCAAATGAAATTCATTCAGGGCCATCAATGTGTCTGCTTGGGGGGGAATGTATGCGGCTGTGATTATAATCAAAGATAATTCTCTTGGTAGATAATGCGGTCGACATTTGATTTTGAGGAATTCCAATTCAGGTGAACAGAAGGACTTCAGTTCCTGTATGTTGTTATGATCAGACCACGTCTCGTTAATCATAAGGCATACACCTCCGTCCTTCTTCTTACCAGAAAGATGCTTGTTTCTGTCAGCGCGATGCGTGAAGAAACCAGCTGGCTGTGAAGCACGGGGTGGCAGCATCATGTTGTGGGGGTGCTTTGCTGCCGGAGGGACTGGTGCACTTCACAAAATACATGGTATATTGAGGAAGGGAAATTATGTGGATATATTGAAGCAACATCTCAAGACATCAGGAAGTTAAAGCTTGGTCGCAAATGGGTCTTCCAAATGGACAATGACCCCAAGCATACTTCCAAAGTTGTGGCAAAATGGCTTAAGGACAACAAAGTTGAGGTATTGGAGTGGCCATCACAAAGCCCTGGCCTCAATCCTATAGAAAATGTGTGGGCAGAACTGAAAAAGCATGTGCGAGCAAGGAGGCCTTCAAACCTGACTCAGTTACACCAGCTCTGTCAGGAGGAAAGAGACAAAATTCACCCAACTTACTGTGGGAAGATTGTGGAAGGCTACTTGAAACATTTGACCCAAGTTAAACAATTTGAAGGCAACACTACCAAATACTAATTGAGTGTATGTAAACTTCTGACCCACTGGGAATGTGATGAAAGAAATAAAAGCTGAAATGAATCATTCTCTCGACTATTATTTTGACATTTCACATTCTTAAAATAAAGTGGTGATCCTAAGACAGGGAAATTTTACTAGGATTAAACGCCATGAATTGTGAAAAACTAAATTTAAATATACTTGGCTAAGGTGTATGTAAATTTCCGACTTCAACTGTAGGTCCTGGATGGCAGGAAGCATGTCCCCAGTGACGTACCGGGCCGTACGCACTACCCTCTGTAGCGCCTCTTTTCAGTCTCCTGAGGGGAAAAAGGTTTGGTGTCACGACTGTCTTGGTGTGTATAGACTATGATAGTTCGTTGGTGATGTGGACACCAAGGAACTTGAATCTCTCGACCCGCTACGCTACAGCCCTATAAATCACATTGGCTACACCTGGCCTTTCTGCAATGAACTTGAAACATTGTATTAAATTGGGCCTGGCCAAAAGCATGCGCCAGCAAGCTATTGTAGGCTATTTGCGCAAGGGATAATAAGCAGTACTTCACTTGGGCAGGAGCTCACCGACGCTGACTACCAGCACCTCACATTTTCTACTGCTTGAGCTCCTGTTCCTCTTATGGAATATTAGATCAAAAGTATTGTGGAGCTCCTGCACCTAAATATAAACAGTACCAGCACTCACAATGAGTACTGGAACCTATTTCAATCAAAGTCAAGCACTGATGAGAGGTAATCAGGTAGGCCTATTTTATGATGTTTCTACTGGATCAGAGCATGCCAGTTGAAATAGTGCATCCCGAATAGCTTGAGGAAGTAAACAATGTTCCAGGTTGGCTGTGATTTGAAACCTGATAGCAATATTTGTTGGACTACCAAGACGTACTGTATATTTGTGAATTATATTAATCATGCATTGAACTGCATCTATCTATTCAGCCAAAGAAGCCTTACTCTACTTCTTACATTTACTTTACGGCTACTTTTGACAAGGGTCCATATGGCTGTATTCAGTATGGGCCCTGGTCAAAAGTACTGCACTATATCAGGAATAAGGTGCCATTTCGGAAGCAACTGGTGTGTTGAGATGTATTTTGAGTCTCTTGAGACCGAGGCCTTGAGTGAGAGCAGTGGTCCTGAGAGGGATCAACTGTACACTCTGCTCGGTCTCTGCAGGTGATGCAATATTAACTATAACAGTCTCTACTGTCATCTCACCACCAGGCAGAGAGGAGTGATGCAGCCAGTAACTGTATATATGAATGGACAAAGCCATCGATCACGTGACACTGTTCATTCCTATGTAAAGACTCAATAGCGCATTGAAGCCAAATGAAGTTGGTTAAGATAGAGACATAACATGCCCAGTTTAAGCTACTCCAGGAAGTGACATTGAAGGCTAGCTTAGTGTTGCCCCCTCTCACTGAGAGGCAAGTGTCTTCACTGACATTTTCAACCTCTCCCTGTCCGAGTCTGTAATGCCAACATGTTTTAAGCAGATCACCATAGTGCCGGTGCCCAAGAACACCAAGGTAACCTGCCTAAATGACTACCGACCCGTAGCACTCATGTCTGTAGCCATGAAGTGCTTTGAAAGGCTGGTCATGGCTCACAATCAACGCCATTATCCTAGAAACCCTAGACCCACTCCAATTTGCATACTGCCCCAACAGATCCACAGATGATCCAATCTCTATTGCATTCTACACTGCCCTTTCCCATCTGGACAAAAGGAACACCTGTGTGAGAATGCTACTCATAGACTGCAGCTTAGTGTTCAACACCACAGTAACCTCAAAGCTCATCAATAAGCTAAGGACCCTGGGACTAAACACCTCCCTCTGCAACTGGATCCTGGACTTCCTGACGGGCCGTCCCCAGGTAGTAAGGATGGGTAACAACACATCCGCCACGCTGATCCTCAACACAGGGGCCCCTCAGTGGTGCGTGCTCAGTCCCCTCCTGTACTCCCTGTTCACTCATGACTGCACGGCCAGGCACGACTCCAACACCATCATTAAATTTGCCGATGACACAACAGTGATCAGCGACGTCGCCTGAACAGTGACGAGACAGCCTATAGGAAGGAGGTCAGAGACCTGGCCGTGAGGTGCTAGGACAACAACCTCTCCCTCAACGTGATCAAGACAAAGGAGATGATTGTAGACTACAGGAAAAAGAGGACCGAGCACACCCCCATTCTCATCGACGGGTTGCAGTGGAGCAGGTTGAGAGCTTCAAGTTCCTTGGTGTCCACATCAACAACAAACTGTCATGGTCCATGCACACCAAGACAGTCATGAAGAGGGCATGACAAAACCTATTCTCCCTCAGGAGACTGAAAAGATTTGGCATGGGTCCTCAGATCCAGGTTCTACAGCTGCACCGTCAAGAGCATCACTGCTTGGTATGGCAACGGCTCGGCCTCCGACTGCAAGGCACTACAGAGGGTGGTGCGAACGGGCCAAGACATCACTGGGGCCAAGCTTCCTGCCATCCAGGAACTCTATACCAGGTGGTGTCAGTGGAAGGCCCTAAAAATTGTCAGACTCCAGCCACCCTAGTCATCGACTGTTCTCTCTGCTACCGCACGACAAGTGATACCGGAGCTCCAAGTCTAGGTCCAAGAGGCTTCTAAACAGCTTCTGCCCCCAAGCCATGAGACTCCTGAACATCTAGTCAAATGGCTACCCACCCAGACTATTTAATTTGACTGCTGCTCTTTAATTGCTTGCTACTTTTATCTCTTCTTCTTATCCATATTTCTTTGGAACTGTGTTGTTGGTTAGGTGCTCATAAGTAAGCATTTCACTGTAAGGTCTACCTACACCTGTTCTATTCGGCGCATGTGACTAATAAAATTAGATTTGAACTCAAGTTGAAGGCCACCGGGGAACTGCAGGCTGAATTAGCAACATACATCTGGTGTAATTAGAAGAAGTTACTGGTACCACGATTGTCTTAGAATTTTGTATTTATTTACTCAAATTGACCATGAAGATTGCCATTTTTCCATTCACTATAATGGAGGGGGGGTCATGTATTCTGCTAACAATGCCTGCGGTACTGTGGTCGACCTTCAACTCCCGTGGGTTCAACGAGGGGGGGGGGGGCAGTCGTTTCCCTCTGCATGCAGCTGAAAGAGGGGATGAAGGGAACTGGGGGAAGATTGTATGAGATATGGATGAGTGATTTTGGCCATGACTTTCAAGTGGTTTTCTTGGGTAGTGAGTAGTGACTCAGTGTTTAGGCATATGGTGACGTCTTTAATGGGAAAATGGCCAATATCTGACTCACCGTAGACAACCTTTCAGCGTCATTGAATAATTCCATTTTGTTGTGTGTGTTCGTTCTTATGTTGTTATTAACCTAGGTGTTGGTGCGCTGCCTGGAAAGTGTTGAGACTAGAATGTCTAGTATATGCTAGTGCTCTCTGACACTTTTTGTTTGTTTGTTTGTTGTCATATTTGAATTGCAAACCCTATCCTAGGCTAATGGATGAGTCAGCCAATTTTGATAGTGAGTATTTTACTCATCCATTAACTTTATCAGTTAAATGTAACCATGCCCCTTCCATCACTCTCTCTTTCCACCACAATTGTTTGTGAATACTCGTCTTTCTGGAATCAATCAGTGGGTATAATGAATCCCTCTCTCTCTCTCTCTCTGCTTTCTCACCCTCTCTCTCACTCCATGACTCACTCCATGACTCTCCTTCTAACCTCAAAGGAAATTGCATTCGTTTTCATGTTCAATTTGCACACTTTTCTCTCTTTCTCTCACTCTCAAACTGTAATACCGCATTTCCACTGAGGATTTACCCCGGTGTTTTACCCAAAAGGCTCAGACTTTTCTGTTTCCATCTATGCAGGCCGGCACCCGTCTCACTTGGCCATGGCTCCGGCGGACCTACTCGAATGTGGAGACTATTCTCATTGACCAACATTTAAGGAGTGGCAGCCCGACGAGATTGCAATTGACATAATATGTCCATAAACTTTTCAAATTATATTACATCCTTGCCTTACCTTTCATTGTGGCTGACAAGTGACATTCTTGCTCTGCAAATTGCAAGACCGTAACACAGCTAGCCAGCTAACTGTGCTAGCTAGTAACATTAGCATATCAAAGATGAATATAAAATCTATAACCCCTCCAATATAAATAGAAATGTACATTTTTTTTTTTACTTAGTTATTTTTTAAACATAGTAGGCTTCATTCGAACATTACCTTCGAATTCAGGTGATAAGGAGCCAAGGCAAGGCACAGCCCATGTTACTTTTCAGCTGGCATTTACAAAACAATGGCTAACTTAAACACCTTCTCACAAACCAAAAGTCTTGAATGATGTAGAGGTTGTTGGTTCTGCTCACCACAAGTCTTTAGTGTCACACTCCTGACGGAAACACAATGACACTAGACCTACTTTAACAACACTGGCGGCCCACTGGTGTGGGGGTAAGTCTCATTGGAAAAAGCACCATCAGTGACTTCATTTGCTTGGATTTTTCTTTTATCTCCTTCTTTCCAGTCTTTCTTACTTCTCCTTTCTTCTTCTCACCTTCCTTTCAGCTCCCACTCTTCCGTGTTGAGATTTAGTGCCTTGGCTTGTGTTCCTCCCAGAGCTTCCCTGGCCCACAGCCAGCCATGCAGGGGCTCTCGTAGTTAATTAATGCTGTTTCTTCCCCTTGTCTCTTCAATCTGTTTAATGTAATTTCACACACAGTTTTGCGGGAATCCGTATGACGTGCGTGCATAAGTGTGTGTGTGTTGCAGGTTTTTTTTTGGGGGGGGGGGGAGGAGAGAGTCAGGCAACTAATCCTTTAAGAGTGTGTACCCTATTTGCATAGCTTCTTATCCGTCTGAGGTTTGGTCATCTTAGGAGATTTGTCTCTCGGTCTCAGTGTGTAGCCTACTTTTCAGGCCACTTCGGCTACACTACAGTGGGAGAGAATAAATAAGAAAGGAACTAAGGTTCTGCTGTAAGAGACTTGAATTAGGCCTATAGCTTTGAAAAGAGCCTTTAATACATTTTCCGATGTTGGGCGGGGTGGTGGTGGCTGTCCGTAGTGAATGGACTAAAGTAGGTAAAGAGCGAAGAGGCTTGCTCTCTTAGTGCAGAGTGCCTTTCTCTGTAATTGAGAATCAATAGGTAGGCCTAGTTGGTGGCAATTGTTAGTTGTTTTTTGCGAGCGTTGCAGAAAGAATGAACTATCATTGAGTCAAAGCTTGTGTTCCGAATGGCACCCTATTCCCTATGTTGCCTTTTATAGTTTCTTTTAATTCACTCTAAAGGGAATAGGGTGCCATTCGGGATGTTACCTAAGTGAACTAGCAGCACACCCTGCCCAGGTTTTGAAAGCTCCCAAATGGCACTCTAGGAGCTAGTCAAGTGGGTTGTTTTATACTAACGAGGGTGATGTCGCAGCAAGACAGGAGGTAGGCCCACCATTTTCTGTCCTCTCCTGTCTCCGTCATCTTCTGTTCCCTATTTGCTAACTTTATTTTGGGCAGCAGGGTGTGAGTAGGAACACTAGGGTCTTTAGGCTCTGGTCAAAAGTAGTGCACTATTGGGAATAGGGTACCATTTGGGGCTCATTGATACTCTTTTAAAGATGTCCTTGTTATTTGAAATCGGCTATGGGTTTATAATCCAATCCACGGTAGCTTTGAACATAACAGTTGGTGCTGAGCAATTAGTGCTTTTTGTGGTTGGTTTTATTTTTGACATGAAATGCTCTATGCATTATGTGGGTTTAATTATGTAACAACAGAATAAAACAATGAATAAAAGTCCCATGAAGGCAGTGACTACCCATTACTGCTTATTATTAACCATCATTTATTCACATTACTTTAATAAAATGTGTTTTATTTGAGGACATTATTATTTAATTCCAAGTCCTCATCTCTATGCTATGCTGTCTGACAAAATCAGCATTTTTCTAGTTCTTCAAAGTAAATAAGGCATACTTTTATGACTACTGAATACCAACCATCAATCACTTTGATCATGTATTTTCAGGTAGGGATACCTCGTGAAGAAACAGCTGTCCCATCCCTCTCGATCGTGCGCTCTCTATTCTTTTTGTGTCGTGTCTGCTCCACACAGAACGGACAAGTAGACAGACGCACGATGGATTATAAACTAGTTAGAATATTAGCCTGTTGAAAACTCGCTACAACATCGCCCAGTTCGGGCGTGATAGGATTTATCTCTACAGAAACTGCGCATCCAGCTCACAGGGGAAAAAAACAACTAAATGGAATTCAAATAATTGAACTGACGTTGGTCAAACATTTGTTTAAAAAAATGAAAATGAAGACATTTTGGTTAATCGCTCAGCACTAATGGCAAAAGCATTTAATGTTCCTCGCTTGGTTAGGCTATGCTCTCTATGCACGCTGCTGTCATAAAATCCTGTTATTTGCAGTGATGCTAATTTATAAAGATGGCACTCTGCAGCGTTCTGACCTTCTCACCCCAACCCGCTCTCCCTCTCTCCCATCTCCTTTCTCTCCCCTACTGCCCTCTCTCCTCCCTATCTCTCTGTCTTCCTCCTTTCTCCCTGCCTTACCCCTCTTCTCTTACGACTCACCATCTCACGGGTCTCGCCGCTTCTACCCCCACCCACCCTCTCTCCCTCTCTCTTCCTTCCCCTCTTGCCCTGCCCCTCCACTCTCTCCCTGCCTCCCCTACCCCCTCTCCCCTCCTACAGCTCCTGGGCCTGTGTGTGCTGTGCGTGGGGGTGTACGCGGAGGTGGAGCGCCAGAATAACCGTACCCTGGAGGGGGTGTTCCTGGCCCCCGCTGTGGTGCTCATCCTGCTGGGCCTGGTGATGTTCACCGTCTCCCTGGTGGGCATGGTGGGCTCCCTCAGGGACAACAAGACCCTGCTACACATGGTGAGAGCGGGGAGGGATGGAGCGGTGGGGAGGAGCGAGAGAAAGGGAGGGAGGAGAAAGGAGATCCTGCTACACATGGTTAGAGAGGGGAGCGGGAGGAGGAATGGAGAGGCAGATGAGAGCGGGAGGAAAAGAGGGAGGGGAAAGGTATGTAGGCGGAAGCACATGGTGAGATTAAAGGGATTGGGATGGAGGGGTAGATGAGAGAGGGAAGTCATGGAGAAGAGTAGGTAACTCTATCCCCCCTTCAAAGGGCTTTATTGACATGGGAAACATATGTTTACATTGCCAAAGAAAATGGAATAGACAATAACCTAAAGGGAAATAAACAAGGGAAATTAACATCTCTTTTTCTCTCCTCTCCACCAGTTCTTGTGTGTTCTGTGTGTCCTACTGTTCCTGCAAGTTGTGGCTCTCATCGTTGCACTCATCTTTGAGAAGAAGGCCAGTTCTCTAATTTCTGGCACCTACACACATGCATGCACGCACATGTCATCTGTATCATGTTCACATGGTACAGCGGTGTCCCCTCTGGCATAGCCTCCAGCCACGAAAATATCACATCACAGCAGCATTCAATGTGATGGATGATGACTTCCATCGCTCATCATCCCCACCCCTCTCTCTTTACTCTTCCTCCTCTCTCGTTCTCCCTGTAGACATCAGCCTTGTTCCAAAGCAGCATACGAGAGGGAATTAAACACTATTACGATGATCTGGACTTCAAAAACATCTTGGACTTTGTGCAACAGAAGGTAAGGGAGGACTCGCTTTACATTAACGGAAGCAACAGACAGGATATAGTGATGTAGGTCTGGGTGTGTGTTGAATGTAGGATACACTGAGATGGATAGAGTGTGATTGATTGAAAAAACAACAGACTGAACCCTGTCATTATTAAATCCTCCCCCACTACACACACACTAGCCTTTTGAGAGGTTGGCTAATTTTTGAATTTTATCTCTGCCATTCATCCTGGTTAATTAATTAACCAGACCAAACATATATATTTATTTATTTAACCTTTATTTAACTAGGCAACTAGACATAATAAGCCTCACTGCTGTAGGCATTCAATCCTTTCATTGGCCAACCATTGTTCCCACCTCTCAAAGCTTTAATTTCCACCTGTGTAGCAAATGGCGCACACTATTCTCTACACAGATTCTCTACACAGTCTGCTACTTTCGACAGAGCCATATGATTCCCGGTCAAAAGTAGTGCTCTATATAGGGAATAGGGTGTCATTTGGGAAACAGCTGTTGTCATTTGCACACCTACTAGAGAGCCTCTATCTCAATCAGCAGTGGAGTACAAAGCTTTTGAGCCCCACAAAGAGAACCAAAACAATAACAAGCTGCTGCTGCCACTATAATACCAAAATATACCAAAAGCGTTGACCTGCTGTCGTTTCTCTACTTTTCTCTCTACGCTGATATCAACATGCTAGGTTATCCATCTGATTTCCTACAGCCTGCATGAGTTTAAAGTGTAGTCTTTATTTGAGTGTCAAAAGTCCCGGTTTACCTGGGGCCCTCGCTCCCTATCTGGCAATCTCGATATCAATTTGCTGGGGGAAATGGGTTGTGAGATTAAAGTCAATGAATGAAGCCAGCCCTGCTTTGGGTTGAAAGGATAAAGATTGGGTGCTTTCCAAATGGCTATTATCTGCAGTTGAAGTCCGATGTTTACATACACTTAGGTTGGAGTCATTAAAACTAGTTTTTAAACCACTCCACAAATTTCTTGTTAACAAACTATATGGTTTTGGCAAGTCAGTTAGGACATCTACTTTGTGCATGACACAAGTCATTTTTCCAACAATGAATTCACTCTATAACAATTCCAGTGGGTCAGAAGTTTACATACACTAAGTTGACTGTGCCTTTAAACAGCTTGGAAAATTCCAGAAAATTGTGTCATGGCTTTAGAAGCTTCTGATAGGCTAATTGACATAATTTGAGTCAATTGTGTTCCCGTGGATGTATTTCAAGACATACCTTCAAACTCAGTGCCTCTTTGCTTGACATCATGGGAAAATCAAAAGAAATTGGCCGAGACCTCAAACATTTTTGTAGCCCTCCACAAGTTTGGTTCATCCTTGGGAGCAATTTCCAAATGCCTGAAGGTACCACGTTCTTCTGTACAAACAATAGTACGCAAGTATAAACACCATGGGACCACGCAGCCATCATACCGCTCAGGAAGGAGATGCATTCTGTCTCCTAGAGATGAACGTACTTTGGTGCGAAAAGTGCAAATCAATCCCAGAACAATGGCAAAGTACCTTGTGAAGATGCTGGAGGAAACCGGTACAAAAGTATCTATATCCACAGTAAAACAAGTCCTATATCGACATAACCTGAAATGCCACTCAGCAAGGATGAAGCCACTGCTCCAAAACCGCCATAAAAAAGCCAGACTACGGTTTGCAACTGCACATGCGGACAAAGATCGTACTTTTTGGAAATGTCCTCTGGTCTGATAAGAAAGGGGAGGCTTGCAAGCCGAGAACACCATCCCAACCGTGAAGCATGGGGGTGGCAGAATCATGTTGTGGGGTGCTTTGCTGCCGGAGGGACTGGTGCACTTCACAAAATAGATGGCATCATGAGGTGGGAAAATTATATGGATATATTGAAGCAACTTCTCAAGACATCAGTCAAGTTAAAGTTAAAACTTGGTCGCAAATGGGTCTTCCAAATGGACCATGACCCCAAGCATACTTCCAAAGTTGTGGCAAAATGGCTTAAGGACAACAAAATCAAGGTATTGGAGTGGCCATCACAAAGCCCTGACCTCAACCCTATAGAAAATGTATGGGCAGAACTGAAAAAGCGTGTGCGAGCAAGGAGACCTACAAACCTGACTCGGCTACACCAGCTCTGCCAGGAGGAATGGGCCAAAATTCACCCAACTTATTGTGGGAAGCTTGTGGAAGGCTACCCAAAATGTTTGACCCAAGTTAAACAATTTAAAGACAATGCTATTAAATACCAATTGAATGTATGTAAACTTCTGACCCACTGGGAATGTGATGAATGAAATGAAAGCTTCAATAAATAATTTTCTCTTCTAGTATTCTGAAATTTCACATTCATAAAATAAAGTGGTGATCCTAACTGACAGGGAATATTTACTAGGATTAAATGTCAGGAATTGTGAAAAATTTAGTTTAAATGTATTTGACCTAGGTGTATGTAAACTCCGACTTCAACTGAATGTGTGTGTGTGTGTGCGCACGTGTGTTATGTGAGTTAACTTACGACTTCAACTGTCTATAATCTATAAAATACCCTGTTAGGCTTTGGTCTAAAGTAGTGCACCATAGAGGGAATAGGGTGCCATTTGGTACTGAGGCAGAGTAGAGAATGTCCTCAGGGCTCCAGTCCAAGGTGACAGGGAGGTTCTGACCTGAGCAGGGAAGCAGTCACTCACTGGGGTTGTCCCCCCCCCCCCCCCTTACTTCATTAAGATACCTGCTGCCTGTGTTTGGTGCTGTTTCTCTCCCTCTCTCTCCCCTCGTTCTCTCTCTGTATCTCTCTTTTTCTCTGTTTCTTTTCCTCTCCAGTTCTCTTGTTGTGGTGGGGACGAGTACAAGGACTGGGGTGTCAATCAATACCATTTCTGCAATGGCACCGGGCCGCTGGCCTGTGGCGTTCCTTATACATGTTGTGTCCGCCACAAGGTGAATGCTGTCGTCGTCCACACACACACAGTCATTTTTTTAAACATCTGCTGGCACCATTCTCCAGCTCCTCTGCCTGTCACCTGTTATCTAGACAGTTGTGTGTGTGTGTCAGGTAGGAACTGATAACACACTGAGAGGAGCCTGGTCAATACATTTGATTATTATTATTTATTATTTTTATTTTATTTAACCAGGCAAGTCAGTTAAGAACAAATGGTTATTTACAATGACGGCCTACACTGGCCAAACCCGGAGGACGCTGGGCCAATTGTGCGCCACCCTATGGGACTCCCAATCACGGCCAGTTGTGATATAGCCTGGATTCAAACCAGTGTGTCTGTAGTGACGCTTCAAGCACTGAGATGCAGTGCCTTAGACCGCTGTGCCACTCGGTAGCCCACATAAACCTTAGCCAATATTATACCTGCCCTCCCTATCAGCCGCTCACATGTCTCTGTGGATCTCATTTAGCGCTCCTCCAGACCCACACACAGACCCACTGAGCACACTGAGCCTTGCAGAGGTAGTGAGAAGCATCAGTGGCCTGTAGCAATAAGGGATCCTCATTTATTTTAAACAAAGATCAGTTCTTGGAAATGGAAGAAGTCTCTAAACCCCAAAGCAATACTCTACTCTCTTCCCATTTAATCATATACTAAGACAATGTTATTTGTAAAGCTGATCTTCACACACAGATGAAATGGGGGGGGGGTGAATGTCATTCTACCACATGGAATCACAAACCCATCAGGGAGACCTTGCCTTGTACTTCGATGAGTAAGCTAACCAGCGCTACTGTTCATCTTTGGTGTTTTACGTGCACAGGTCAGATATTGTGAGAGTGAAATTGAGAGACAAAGCCATACAGCCCTCTAGTCATGAGTTGAGTGAGAGACTGGAGGGATCCATGTTCTGCTCTCAGTACAGCCCCTCTCCACCTGCCTCTCATTCCCGGCCTCATGCTGCATTACTAGGCAATTAACGCTGGTTGAATTGGTTACAGTGAAATGTGTGGAGTCACTCAGGCACAGGAAGAGACCCCGAGACCTCGGCGTCAGTTGAGGGAGTGGGAGATAATTAAATCCACTTACTGAACTCATGATTCATTTTCTCTCTCCCTGTCTAACTCACCCTCTCGCTATCTCTCTCTTGTTCCTTTATCACTTCATCCTTTTCTCTCTCTCTTTCTTCTCTCTTTCTCTCTCGTCTGTTTGTCTTTCTTCTCTCTCTTCTTTGCCTCTTCCTCTGGTCTGTACCCACACAGGGTAACTCCAAAGCACCACAGTTATAAACTGATTAAGGAATGTCCAGCTCTCTGCCATGTGCTCCACAACATGTGTCCGACGTGCATAAATGTACTTTTAACAACAAGCATACTTACTTGACTTCAAAAAACAAAACAAATAATTGTTAGTTATTTGCACATGACTCATCTTCATAATCATACTCTCTCCCTGTCTCGTTTTCCCAGGTGGGAGAGGTTGTCAACACTCTTTGTGGTTACAAGACTCTCAGCCAGCAGGTAAGGGGAAGATAAGTGGTTATATCCCAGTCCTAATAGGCTGTGAAATCTTTAACCCCCCCCCTCCATTTCCCCTCAGTGTGCTGCTTGTTTGTTGGCCTTCATTAGCCTGTGGAGCTTGTCATTCTGCACAGAGACCGAAGCTATGTTTCAAATGGCACCATATTCCCTATAAAGTGCACTACTTTTGACCAGGGCCCGCATAGATAGTGCACTATATCATGTGCCATTTGGGACACATCCGAAGATGGCAACAGGGAAAAGAGCAGCAACAGGAGAATTTTATTTTTATGGCCCCAAAATGGTTGTTCTCTCTAGCTGCAGTATGCGGCAAATATGGTAATTGGGTATCACTCTATTGTGCCTGCTGGTAGTGGCTGGTGGTGTTGTGATATTGATTCAGCTGTTTCTGTTTTCTGTCCTTGAGCCATATTGTCTTTGGTACCGTATATTGGAAAATCACAGTTGTTTTTTGGGAGTAGTTGAACAGTTTTTTTTTAAAGGCACACTTAGATTGTCGTAGTAGAATATATTTTTCTGCTGTTTTTCTATTGTTCATGTTAGCATTGTAGTGACTCATCATTGTGAAATGACTGTCTTGTTTTTGCCTTAACGCCATGCATACAAACTGAATTACACTCAGTCAAATGCATTTCATTTAGCCTCTCTCTCTTCCTCTGTCTTCTCCTCCCTCTCTCCTCATTCTGCCTGTTTGCTTGCTTTCTCTGTCAGCGTGAGGTCCTAGATGAGGTGATTCATGTGCGAGGCTGTATCCATGCTGTCAACCTGTGGATGGGCGACAACGTGGGAGCAACTATTGGGCTCTGCTGTGCCTTAGGTCTGCCACAGGTCAGTCACAGACTCACACACTCGCTTGCACCAGGTGAGAGCGTGCGTGTGTATTTATTCACTCAGTCTTTCCATGCCCGGGAGGTTTCTCCTAGCACATTTGCATTTTGATTGCCTCCTAACCAGTTTTTGTCGGTCTGCCCACCACTTCATTATATTGTGTCTGCCTCACACACAGAACTAAACCATTGCTGTGTTCCAAATGGCATACTATCCCCAATATAGTGCACTACTTTTGAGCAGGTCCCTATAGGGGGGCGTCAGGTAGCCTAGTGGTTAGAGCTTTGGACTAGTAACCGAGAGGTTGCAAGATCGAATCCCCGAGCTGACAAGGTAAAAAATCTGTCGTTCTGCCCCTGAACAAGGCAGATATTACTTAATTGAAAAGTTGGATATGTGTATGCCTCTGCAACTTTTATGGTGTCAGGTACATGCAAGCACATTAAACAGGAACATGACAGTGCATTATATTTAAATACATAGTTACATGGTCTAAACTGGTTTCTATGCGGTGGTCCTTAAATATCCAGCTGGACTATTTTCCCCTGGCTGTGGGTACCAGTCTCTATGGGCCCTGGTCAAAACTATATAGGGAATAAGGGTGTCAGAGTTCAATCCCCAGCCGAGTGATATCAAAGACTGTAAAAACGGGACCCAATGCGTCTCTGCTTGGCACTGTTCCTAGGCCATCGTTGAAAATAATAATTTGTTCTTAACTGACTTGCCTAGTTAAATAAAGGTAAAATACATGTTTTTAAAAAATAAATAGGGAATAGGGTGCCATTTGGAACACGTAGAATGTGATGTGAATGGTGTCTGTAGAAAGCACTCCCCCCGAAGAGCTGTACATTTGGGCTTAGCTAGGCAACCCTCTCCCTCTGTTGGCAACATGGCCTAGCCTACATGTACTGTAGCTTAGCCAGTTTACACTGCATGATAGTGTCTCTGTAACATTAATGCTTTCATAACCAACAAGGGGCTGGATGATTTTTATTGTGTTATAAACTCCATTTGAATAAATCAGAGTTTGTTGTTTACTATTATCCATTCACTTCGTTTTTTGTTCTAGTTTAGAGCGTTTCGTCTGTCTGCCTCTCACTTCTTCTGTCTCCCCCCACCCTATCAGCCTCTTTTTACTTTTATCCTCGCTCTCCTGTGCTGTGTCAATTTTGCAGCCAGACCTCTATGCGAGCCCCCTTGGAGATGTGTAATTACACCACATAGTGATTCTGCAGCAGCTGCACTATTATAAAATGTGCCTATTCTTTGGGGATGAGGTGCAATCCAGACAGTCCAGTCCAGTAGCAGACGGACTGAAAAAGAAACCGAGGGTTCTTATCAGGCAAGCTCAGTTGGGAACTAGTTAATTTCAAAGCACTGGGGGAGTGGACAGCTGCACACTCAAGTTGGCTTGCCCAGGCATTAACCACCTTGGGACCAAAGTAAGATATTACTTAATTGAAAAGTTGGATATGTGTATGCCTCTGCAACTTTTATGGTGTCAGGTACATGCAAGCACATTAAACAGGAACATGACAGTGCATTATATTTAAATACATAGTTACATGGTCTAAACTGGTTTCTATGCGGTGGTCCTTAAATATCCAGCTGGAATATTTTCCCCTGGCTGTGGGTACCAGTCTCTATGGGCCCTGGTCAAAACTATATAGGGAATAAGGGTGTCAGAGTTCAATCCCCAGCCGAGTGATATCAAAGACTGTAAAAATGTGACTCAATGCGTCTCTGCTTGGCACAGCATTATGGACACAGATTAGCGATAAGGCCCTGCAATGGCGTCCTGTCCAGGAGGTGAACTTGTACATCAAGGTGACTCACGCTACAGAACCAGGAGATGGGCTCCTGCAAGGCTACTTACATCTCTGCCGTGTTCCCTGCCTCTCTCTCCAGCCTGCTGAGCTGTGTGTACTAGTCCCAGTGTCAGAGTAAATGTAACGGGTCTCTCTGCTGTGTGTCTCTCCAGCTAATGGGCATCGTGCTGAGCTGTATGTTCTGGAACCTGCTGGTGGAGATGAATGAGTCCATGGACATGGTGGACTTCAAGATCCTCAAAAGAGCTGGCTTTGAGTACAGCGAGCTGGACCTGGCTGGTGCTGGCTGCTGCCTGTGTCTGCCCAGAGACGGAGGCTACCTCCCCCTGCCAGCTTTAGACCCCATCTTGTCTGACCCTGACCTAAAGCCCATCCCCATCCGAGTCCAGCGACCCCTGCCCGTCCAGGTCCATAGGCCCCTGGCCCAATCCCTCCAAGACCTCAAGCTATCTGGGCTTAGACTGGACGAGGTAGACATTGGGCGGAAGCAGAAAAGAAGGGAATATTAAGTTTTGAATTATTTTTGAATTTAATTTATATTTTGGTCTTGTTTTGGTCTCTGTGTTTGTTGAAGGACAGGTTAGACCTGTTGCACTATTTGGTGGTCAAACCAATCAATGGTCATTAACTGACATGATCACAGGTTATAATGGCCACGTTCCTAGCTGGCTACGTTGCATACGCATTCCAGATCTCAATGCCTGGATAGGTGTTTAACATATCAGCTAACCACATGATATGATATAGCAAACTGACTGCGCAGTTGATGATGTGGCACACATCCATTGGTTGATGCAATGCATGCAGTTGGCCTGGAACCCAACCAGAGGTTGGGCACTTTGGAAAGGCATTATTGGAGCAATTGTTATCCTGTTTTTTAAATATTTGTTAGTCTTTCAAAGAACAAGATGCTGCAGTGGTTTTTAGACACTAATTTAACAGTTTGTTTTTACCTTTTTCTAAATGGAGCTTTCAAATGGAGCTGTGGTCTTATTTTGACATTTCCTCAAATTTGTTGCAGGTATTTTATAAATCTTTTATTTTGAACTGTGTCTCATGTGCTAAAGCATACCTCAGGCTGTATTCAAATGGCCCAATAGTCAGAAGACAATTCACATCATGTTTATTTACTATACCGACTTGACATTTTTTTTGTTTGAGATGATCATTCTAGTCAGAGCAGAGGAATGGGAGTAGCCAATCTTATCTTGCTTCGAGTGCAATGTCTGTGAAGGATGTGTAGCCTGTTTTCTTTTTTGTATGAACTCTTTGCTTCCATTTGTACCGGTTTGTACAGTGCCTTCGGGAAGTATTCAGACCCCTTGACCTTTTCCACAATTTTGTTAAACTACATCCTTGTTCTAAATTATTATTAGATTTTTTTTATTTTTATAATCCCTCTGCAATCTACACACAATACCCCATAATTACAAAGTGAAAACCCGTTTTTAGAAATGATTGCTCATTTATTTAAAATTAAAAACAGAAATACCTTATTTACACTACTGTTCAAAAGTTTGGGGTCACTTAGAAATGTCCTTGTTTTTGAAAGAAAATTTAAAAAAATTGTCCATTAAAATAACATAAAATTGATCAGAAATACAGTGTAGACATTGTTAATGTTGTAAATGACTATTGTAGCTTGAATTTTTTTTTTGAATATCTACATAGGTGTACAGAGGCCCATTATCAGCAACCCTCACTCCTGTGTTCCAATGGCATGTTGTGTTAGCTAATCCAAGTTTATCATTTTAAAAGGCTAATTGATAATTAGAGACTGGTGTTTTGCGGGTACTATTTAATGAAGCTGTCAGTTGAGGATTTGTGAGGCGTCTGTTTCTCAAACTAGACACTCTAATGTACTTGTCCTCTTGTTCAGTTGTGCACCGGGACCTTCCACTCCTCTTTTTATCCTGGTTAGAGCCAGTTTGCACTGTTCTGTGAAGGGAGTAGTACACAGCGTTGTATGAGATCTTCAGTTTCTTGGCAATTTCTCGCATGGAATAGCCTTAATTTCTCAGAACAAGAATAGACTGAGTTTCAGAAGAAAGTTATTTGTTTCTGGACATTTTGAGCCTGTCATCAAACCCATAATTGCTAATGGTCCAGATACTCAACTAGTCTAAAGAAGGCCAGTTTTATTGCTTTAATCAGGTCAACAGTTTTCAGCTGTGCTAACATAATTGCAAAAGGGTTTTTGAATGATCAGTATTTGCCTTTTGCCATAATGATAAACTTTGATTAGCTAACACAACGTGCCATTGGAACACAGGAGTGATGGTTGCTGATAATGGGCCTCTGTATGCCTATGAAGCTATTCCATTAAAAATCTGTTGTTTCCAGCTACAATAGTCATTTACAACATTATCAATGTCTACACTGTATTTTTGATAAATGTGATATTTTAATGGACAAAAAATGTGCTTTTATTTAAAAAACAAGGACATTTCTAACTGACCCCAAACTTTTGAACAGTAGTGTACTTACGGTAAGTATTGAAACCCTTTGCTATGAGACTCGAAATTGAGCTCAGGTGCATCCTGTTTCCATTGATCATCCTTGAGATGTTTCTACGACTTGATTGTAGTCCACCTGTGGTAAATTCAATTGATTGGACATGATTTAGAAAGGCACACACCAGTCTATATAAGGTCCCACAGTTGGCAGTGCATGTCAGAGCAAAAACGAAGCCATGGGGTTCAAGGAATTGTCCGTAAAGCTCAGACAGGATTTTGTTGAGGCACAGATCTGGGAAAGGGTACCAAAACATTTCTGTAGCATTGAAGGTCCCCAAGAACACAGTGGCCTCCCATCATTCTTAAATGAAAGATGCTTGGAACCACCAAGTCTTCCTAAAGCTGGCTTCTCAGCCAAACTGAGCAATCAGGGGAGAAGGTCCTTGGTCAGGCAGGTGACCAATAACCTGATGGTCACTGACAGAGCTCCAGAGTTCCTCTATGGAGATGGGAGAACCTTTCAGAGGGACAACCATATCTGCAGCACTTCATCAATCACGCCTTTATGGTAGTTGCCAGACAGAAGCCACTCCTCAGTAAAACAAACATGACAGCCCGCTTGGAGTTTGCCAAAAGGCACCTAAAGGACTCTCAGACCACAAGATTCTCTAGCCTGATGAAACCAAGATTGAACACTTTGGCCTGAATGCCAAGAGTCATGTCTGGAGGAAACCTGGCACCATCTCAATGGTGAAGGTTCACCTTCCAACAGGACAACGACCCTAAGCACACTGCCAAGACAACTCAGGAGCGGCTTCGGGACAAGTCTCTGAATATCCTTGAGTGACCCAGCCAGTGCCCGGATGAACCCAATCCAACATCTCTGGAGAGACTTAAAAATAGCTGTGCTGCAATGCTCCCCACCTAACCTGACAGAGCTTGAGGACCTGCGGTAAAAAATGGGAGAAACTCCCAAAATGCAGGTGTGCCAAGCTTGTAGCGTCATACTCAAGAAGACTCAAGGCTGTACTCGCTGCCAAAGGTGCTTCAATAAGTACTGAGTAATGGGTCTGAATACTTATATAAATGTGATATTTCAGTTTAGAATTTTCTATAAATTAGCAAAAATGGCTAAAAACCTGTTTTTGCTTTGTCATTATGGGGTATTGTGTGTAGAGGGGGGGAAATTATTTAATCAATTTTGGAATAAGGCTGTAACGTAACAAATTGCGGAAAAAGTCAAGGGGTCTGAATACTTTGACGGCACTATATGTTTGTATGTATGAACTGCCTATTCAGGAACAAAGTGTGTGTGTGTGTGTGTTGTATTTTAATTAAGTTAAAGGAAACTGTTTACAGATCTTTTAGGGTCTCATCAGGTGTTTTCAGTCTCTTCCATTGTTTTTATATACTTAGCTTTTTTGAAACAAAACCAATGTTATTAAGGGATACAACAAATCCAGTCCAAATTATATCAATCCATGTAAAGCTAGGATCTTTTTCATATCTAATCTGATTTATTGCACTGTTTGAGCTTCATCTTAGCTCTGGCATTGGATAAACACTACTGTCATTGTCAATAAAGCTGTTTTGAATTTGATTTCTTTGCTCTGTCATCTATATTCTGCCTATAAACGTTTTTTTTTTACAGGCATCTCCCATGTAAAGTGTGGCTGCGTCTCATATGGATGGCACTATAACCCTATGGGCTCTTATCAAAAGTAGTTTACTGCTATATAGAGAATAGGGTGCCATTTCAGACGCGGACCTGTCAGACCTGTCTTATAACGATGTTGTAATGGTCACATAGTTTATGTGGTGGATTTCCTGGGTGTGCTTGCCAAATGGCACCCTATTCCCTATATCGTGCAATACTTTTGACCAGGGCCCATACGGTTGCTCTTCAAAAGTGGTAGAAATTTGGGGTTGGAATAATATGCAAATGTGTATCCTATTTTTACAAAACTTTCAGTACACGTCTTCAAATGTGTCAAGTAGACATATATATATATATATATATATATATGTATATGTGAGTACCAGTCAAAAGTTTGGAATGGCATCAAACACCTGGAAACAATTTGTTTGATGTATTTGATACCATTCTAGTCATTACCACAAGCCCGTTATCCCCAATTAAGGTGCCACCAATCATATACAGTACCAGTCAAAAGTTTGGACACCTACTCATTCAAGGGTTTTTCTTTATTTTTATTATTTTCTACAATGTAGAATGATAGTGAAGACATCAAAACTAAAAAACTATGAAATAACACAAATAACACATATGGAATCATGTAGCAAAAGAGTGTTAAACAAATCGAAATATATTTTATATTTGAGATTCTTCAAAGTAGCCACCCTTTGCCTTGACAGCTTTGCACACTCTTGGCATTCTCTCAACCAGCTTCATGAGATAGTCACCTGGAATGCATTTCAATTAGCAGGTATGCCTTGTTATAAGTACTATTTGGGAATTTCTTTCCTTAATGCATTTGAGCCAATCAGTTGTTGTGACATGGTAGACGTGGTATGCAGAATATAGCCCTATTTGGTAAAATACCATGTCCATATGGCAAGAACAGCTCAAATAAGCAAAGAGAAATGACAGTCCATCATTACTTTTAAGACTTTTTATTTAACCTTTATTTAACCAGGAAGGGCTTATTCAGATTTGATATCTATTTTTCAAGAGCATCCTGGCCAAGATAGGCAGCACCAAGTCATTACACAATTATAGACAGACAACATGAAAAACTACAGGTAATCTAGTAAAAACCATAGAAATCTCAGGAGTGTAACAAAATCATAAAACAGCTAATCAAAAACATTGACCGGTCAAGGAATTAGCCTCAAAATCCTTCATCAATGACTTAAAAATACCAATTGGGACAAGTTATTCCAGTTTGAAAGTATTTTGTAAGGTGCTCCAACCTGATGGCGCAGAGTACATTAAAGCCCTTTTACCAAATTTTTGTTCTGACATTTGGAACAGTTAGCAGGATGAAGTCCTGTAAATGAAGAGAGTATCCACCACATTTCTGAAGTATAAAAATGCCCAAATAGTAGGTAGTAAACCGAAAATGGCTTTGTAAATAAAAGTATACCAGTGACTGAGCCTATGACTGATTAGAGAAAGCCAACCAACCCTGGTATATAAAGTGCAGTGGTGTGTAAGGGTTTTGCAGTTTAAAATAAATCTCAATGCTCCATGGTAAAAGGTGTCAATTGACCTCAAACACTGAGTGGAAGCATTCATATATAAAACATCACCAAAGTCTAGTATAGGCATAAATGTAGCTGATACCAGCCTTCTTCTGGCTTCAACAGAAAAACGGACCTTATTCCTAAAATAAAATCCCAACTTCAGCTTAAATTTTTTTGTAAGTTGTTGAATATGCAATTTAAAATAGAGGCTGTCATCCATTAAAATTCAAAGATACTTATATGAGGTTACAGCCTTAATTTCATTGCCCTGACCGGTAGTAATAGGTGAAAGTTTCAGAGGTGTATTTCTTGCTTTAGAAAACACCATTAGTTTAGTTTTGTCAGCATTGAGGATAAGCTTCAATTGACACAAGGTATGTTGAACAGTATAAAAAGCGGTTTGCAAGTTCTGGAAACTTTTTTTTGTCTAAATTATTTATATAAATAGTGAATAAGAGGGGACCAAGTCAGGAGCCCTGGGACATACCATTACAGACAGACAATTTAACAGACTTGAGCCCATCAAATTGAGTGCACTGAGTTTTATTAGTCAGATAGTTAGCAAACCATGCAACTACATGCTCCGAAAGACCTACGCTCGACAATCTCTGCCACAGTATAGTACGATCAACAGTATCAAAAGCTTTAGAGAGCTCAATAAAAAGTGAGACACTGTGCTGTTTTTTTGTCAAGGGCTTCAGTGATATAATTTAAAACCTTAATGGTTGCTGTAGTTGTGCTATGCTTCTTCCTGAAGCCCGATTTAGTAAATTGATAAAATAGAGTTAGTATATAAAACCTATTAGCTGTTCATTATCGAGGGTTTCAAGTATTTTCTCCAGGGGTGACAGCTTTGAGATTGGCCTATAATTATTTAAAAGAGTTGGATCTCCCCCTTTTAAAAGTGGTAGGACAAATGCTGATTTCCATATCTTTGGAATTCCTTTACATTCCAGGGTTAGATTGAACAGATATGTAAGTGGTTCAGCTATGAAATCAGCTGCCAGTTTTGAAAAAAGCGGGGATCAAGCGGGGAATTTCAGGGCTTTATGTGCCTCCTGCACTGAGAATGGCAAAAAGCTCAATGTTTGACCAGCTCTCATTGGTTTATCCACACAGGGTTGTTCTGAGACAGAGGGTACTGAATCAAATAGCCTACCAGATGATGCAAAGTGCCTATTGAAACAATTTAGCATTTCAGTTTTGTCATATACAGCAACAGAGTCCTTCAATACACAATAACGGTAATGAATTAACATTCATTTTATCAGACATAAGACTTAATAGGTTATCAGTGGTAAAAGATAACATATTCAGACTTGACCTTTCTGAGAATAGAAGAACACTTGTTTCGTAGCTGCCTAAAAAGAAGCCAATCAGCATCAGAACATGTTCCTTGCGATACACATTGTAACCATTTATACAAATATCCTTATCAAGGTCAGACTTGCTGAGCCATGTTTCAGAAAACACAATTACATCAGCACCAGTTGATTTAACCCAAATCCTAACCTAATCAATATTTGACAACAGACTGCGTACATTTAAATGAAAAATACCAAAACCAGATCATGAAGATCAGTCAATCTGGAAAATGTCAAGAACTTTGAAAGTTTCTTCAAGTGCAGTTGCAAAAACCATCAAGCGCTATGATGAAACTGGTTTCGTGAGGACCGCCACAGGAAAGGAAGATATGCAGCCCAAATAAATGCTTCCCAGAGTTCAAGTAACAGACACATCTAAACATCAACTGTTCAGAGGAGACTGCGTGAATCAGGTCTTCCTGTTAAAATTGTTGCAAAAACCAATAAAAAGAAAAGACTTGCTTGGGCCAAGATACCCGAGCAATGGACATTAGATGGGTGGAAATCTGTCCTTTGGTCTGATGAGTCCAAATTGTAGATTTTTAGTTCCAACCGTTGTGTCTTTGTGAGACGCAGAGTAGGTGAACGGATGATCTCCGCATGTATTGTTCCCACCGTAAAGCATAGAGGACTTGTGGGGGTGCTTTGCTGGTGACACTATCAGTGATTTATTTAGAATTCAAGGCACACTTAACCAGCATGGCTACCACAGCATTCTGCAGAGATATCCCATCCCACTTTGTTTGTATTGCAGGGAAACACAGTAGTGATAATTTTGATTAACCTTCTATAACAGATACATTTTTGAAAATCTTGTCAAAACCTTTAAATTTAATTTAGAGAAATATCATCTCTATTGATCACTGTAAAATGTTCAAGGTTGATTGAATGAATCTGAAACTTTTTGGTTGATTGAATTACTTATGCATCTAATTATTATGTTGTTAGATGTTTTAAATGATCACTTTACCTGTCTTTTGGTAAAATACCAGATGTTTCAGTGTCAATCATAGAGAATTTATGTAACTTATATTAGTATAGACATTGCCATTGAGGACTGGGCTTTCACCATTTTAAAGTAGTCAACTGGGTGGGGATTCCAATTGTATCTTTATTTAACTAGGCAAGTCAGTTAAGAACAAGTTATTATTTACAATGACGGCCTACCCTGGCCAAACCCTCCCCTAACCTGGACGACACTGGGCCAATTGTGCGCCGCCCTATGGGACTCCTGATAACGGCCGGTTGTGATACACCCCGGGATTGAACCCGGGTCTGTAGTGATGACTCTAGCACTACGATGCAGTGCCTTAGACCACTGCGCCACTCAGGATCCCAATGGGTTGCCAATGATCCGATTGGGTTTCCTATGGTTTGAAAACAAAAGACTAAGGTACATTTCCAGGAGCCAAGGCCAAGATTTATACTAGGACTAGAGTCCCAAGATGAAGACCCAGTGAGTTGTGACCAAATTTAAAGACCAAATTTATGTAGTCTTGACTGGTCTCAAGACCACTAGATCAAGAAGCCATGGGCCCTTGCTTCAATTGTATGAAACTCAAGTAGAGAACTGAAGTACAGTAGTACAGTACAGTGGGACTGCAGTTTGCACCACTTCTGTAGAATCACCTATATAGGGAATAGGGTGGCATTTTAGACACACCCTGGGTCTGCACAGCAGAGATTTGTTTGTGGTTGGCACGCAGGGCACATTGCAGCAGATGCATTGGCACAGGCCAGAGATTAATGCTGCGTCTGTCTTATTTCCAGGGTTGGGCTTGATAGCACCACCACAAATAGCCTGTGCTGCTGTGTGCTTTGAGTTAATATAATGCCAATGCACTTTGCATTCACTAAAAAGGAAAATGTAATTTCACTGATACCTTTCTGAAAAGGTGAACTACCAATGGACTATTCTATAGTCGATTTGTTGGTGTTAATTGTCAGTCTTAGGCTGTCCGTCATAGGTTTCGAAATGGCACCATATTCAAGGGGTTCAAGTGAGAGAAATATTTTACAAGGAGTTTACAAGGACTTCGGCACTGGGAAAGAACATTTTAAAGGCCCACCTCTTAGCATCGGAGAGAACATTTCGCAGTTTTCAAACTCATTTCCTGCAATTTTACACGCCTCTGTTTTGGTAAAAGCTGAGGGATAGGCCTGGATAAATGTAACCACTCATAGACAGAGCTATGGATGCAAGGACTGACCGTCCTTGATATCAAAATTATAGTTTTACTAATGTTTTGAGGCTATACAGTGTTTGTTTACATTTACATTGTTTAAAATGTTTTGAGTAAAATAAACTTATATTTTGAATTAAGCTCATTAGGTATTTATAAGTTACAGTGCATTCGGGAAAGTATTCAGATTCCAGGACCTTTTCCTCATTTTGTTACATAACAGCCTTATTTTAAAATGGACTAAATAAATAAAAAATCCTCATCAATCTAAACAGAATACCCCATAATTACAAAGTGAAAACAGATTGTTTTAATTTTTTTCAAATGTACTAAACATAAACAACTGAAATACCTTATTTACATAAGTATTCAGACCCTTTGAACACAGTCGCCTCAATCATTCTAAAATGAAATAAGTTTGGAACCACCAACACTCTTCCTAGAGCTGGCCACCCGGCCAAACTGAGCAATCAGGGGAGAAGGGTCTTGGTCAGGGAGGTGACCAAGAACCCGATGGTCACGCTGACAGAGCTCCAGAGTTCCTCTGTGGAGATGGGAGAACCTTCCAGAAGGACAACCATCTCTGCAACACTCAACCATTCACACCTTTATGGTAGAGTGGCCAGACGGAAGACACTCCTCAGTAAAAGGCACGACAAACCGCTTGGAGTTTGCCAAGAGGCACCTAAAGACTCTCAGACCATGAAAAACAAGTGTCTCTGGTCTGATGAAACCAAGAGTAAACTGTTTGGCCTGAATGCCAAGTGTCACAACTGGAGGAAACCTGGCAGCATCTCTACAGTGAAGCATGGTGGGGGCAGCATCATGCTTTGGGGATGTTTTTCAGCGGCAGGGACTTGGAACCAGTCAGGACCGAGGCAAAGATGAACAGAGCAAAGTACAGAGAGATCCTTGGTGAAAACCTGCTCCTGAGCGCTCAGGACCTCCGACTGGGGCGAAAGTTCACCTTCCAACTGGACAACGACGCTAAACACACAGCCAAGACAACGCAGACGTGGCTTTGGGACAAGTCTCTGAATGTCCTTGAGTGGACCAGCCAGAGCCTGGACTTAAACCGGATCTAATAACTCTGGAGAGACCTGGAAATAGCTGTGCAGCAATGCTCCCCATCCAACCTCCTCATTTTGTTACATAACAGCCTTATTTTAAAATGGACTAAATAAATAAAAAATCCTCATCAATCTAAACAGAATACCCCATAATTACAAAGTGAAAACAGATTGTTTTAATTTTTTTCAAATGTACTAAACATAAACAACTGAAATACCTTATTTACATAAGTATTCAGACCCTTTGAACACAGTCGCCTCAATCATTCTAAAATGAAATAAGTTTGGAACCACCAACACTCTTCCTAGAGCTGGCCACCCGGCCAAACTGAGCAATCAGGGGAGAAGGGTCTTGGTCAGGGAGGTGACCAAGAACCCGATGGTCACGCTGACAGAGCTCCAGAGTTCCTCTGTGGAGATGGGAGAACCTTCCAGAAGGACAACCATCTCTGCAACACTCAACCATTCACACCTTTATGGTAGAGTGGCCAGACGGAAGACACTCCTCAGTAAAAGGCACGACAAACCGCTTGGAGTTTGCCAAGAGGCACCTAAAGACTCTCAGACCATGAAAAACAAGTGTCTCTGGTCTGATGAAACCAAGAGTAAACTGTTTGGCCTGAATGCCAAGTGTCACAACTGGAGGAAACCTGGCAGCATCTCTACAGTGAAGCATGGTGGGGGCAGCATCATGCTTTGGGGATGTTTTTCAGCGGCAGGGACTTGGAACCAGTCAGGACCGAGGCAAAGATGAACAGAGCAAAGTACAGAGAGATCCTTGGTGAAAACCTGCTCCTGAGCGCTCAGGACCTCCGACTGGGGCGAAAGTTCACCTTCCAACTGGACAACGACGCTAAACACACAGCCAAGACAACGCAGACGTGGCTTTGGGACAAGTCTCTGAATGTCCTTGAGTGGACCAGCCAGAGCCTGGACTTAAACCGGATCTAATAACTCTGGAGAGACCTGGAAATAGCTGTGCAGCAATGCTCCCCATCCAACCTGACCGAGCTTGAGAGGATTTGCAGAGAAGAATGGGAGAAACTCTTCGAATACAAGTGTGCCAAGTTTGTAGCGTCATACCCAAGAATACTCAAGGCTGTAATTGCTGGCAAAGGTGCTTCAACAAAGTACTGAGTCTGAATACCTTTTACATATACATAAATTAGCAAACATTTCAAAAATCTGTTTTTGCTTTGTCATTATCAGGTATTGTGTGTAGATTGATGAAGGAAAAAAAATATTTAATACATTTTAGAATAAGGCTGTAATGTAACAAAATGTGGAAAAAGTCAAGGGGTCTGAATTCTTTCCGAAGGCACTGTACTGGGGTCCAGGGTCCACGAGGTATATATATTGAGGTCGGCTCGCGGAACACCTGCAGCACCTCGTGGAGATCTGCTCACTGAACGCCTGCTGTACCTGTTGGACCCTGGACCCCAGTTTGAGAAACCCTGCCCTACATAGTGCACTACGTTTGACCACAGCCCTATGGGCCTTGGTCTAAAGTAGTTCACTACAGATGTAGGATCTTAATATGAGTCTGTTTGGTACAGAAGAATAATGTGAATTATTATGTGTATTATAATTCAAATAAATGTTTTTTAGGGGTTGATACATTTTTCTTCAGAATAAATCAAGTCTGACATTTTAAAGCTTAAATTACAAACATTGTTTTTTAAACCTTGAATACACTAAGTTTGGTTTTCCTAATTTGCAGGAAAATTCTCACCAACAAAAGAGTGATCAAATTAAGATCCTACATCTGTATATTGGAAATGGGATGCCATTTGGAACTTAGCCATATAGTGTTTGTTTTCTTCTTTGACATTTCTGAATTTCTCCTGAGCTGCTGTTTATCACTTTACACTTTACTCTCATGATAGATTTCTGATAAACAGACTCCTTCAATTAAATACACATGGGTCGTTCCACGAAAAGAGTGCCATATGTGTCTCTGATATTTTATGTAGAAATTAAAGCCTGTTATATTAAATGAAGTCCCCTTTAATATAGACCACATGGAGAATTCAATCAATCTGATTTATTTATATGAATAAAGGCTAGCTAAAGTGCCAAAATGCAGCATTTTTACATGTTCCTTCGTCAACATTTCCAGGAAGGTTTTAACCCACTTAATCCAAACATTTATCCAAGTTTCACCATCATTGTAAAGCCCTAGTTATTTTGTTGCTTTGACAGTCATTTTGGAGGATTATTTATTTAATTTGATTAGTGATTCATTTACTTCTGTCCCTCATTTTAAGGTCAAAACTGTAACATGAACTGAACTCTTGTTTCATATGCAAAACTATTTTTGGGGGGGAATTAAAATGAAATTAAACATTGAACATCTAATATTGTAAAAGCAGGTGAGCTGGGTCAACTCTTCGTGGCCATTTTCTGGTGGAAAACTGAACGGGTCGAGCATTACACCCATAGATAGACAGGCTAGAAATGTTGTAACAATTGTATGTTGTTTTTTTTGGTGAAGCTTGCCTTCAATTGCCACTCCCTGTTGCACACAACAAGCTTTCATTCCTCTTATCACAAGGGGATGTATGGCTGATTTAAGAAGAAATCCTCAACCCTGTTATGGTCAACCCTGTTACTTTATTTGGCACTTAATATGCACTTACTATAGTCATTGTTTTATTTATTTAACCTCTTGAGATGGGAAAACATGTTTTTTAATGTTAATGGTGAAATCGCCTCCCGATTGGCACAGTGGTCTAAGGCACTGTATTGCAGTGCTAGCTGTGCCCCTAGAGATTCTGGGTTTGAGCTCAGGCTCTGTCACAGCCGGCTGCGACTGGGAGGCACATAGGGCGGCGCACAATTGGACCAGTGTCGTCCGGGTTAGGGAGGGTTTGGCTGGCAGAGATATCCTTGTCTCATCGCGCACTAGCGACTCCTGTGGCTGGCCGGACGCAGTGCACACTGACACGGTCGCCAGGTGTATGGTGTTTCCTCCGACACATTGGTGCGGCTGGCTTCTGGGTTGGATGGGCATTGTGTCAAGAAGCAGTGCGGCTTGGTTGGGTTGTGTTTCTGAGGACGCTTGGCTCTCGACCTTCGCCTCTCCGTACGGGATTTGCAGTGACGAGACAAGACTGTAACTACTACCGATTAAATACCACGAATTTGGGGAGAAAAAAAGGTGTAAAAAAAGGGGGGTGAAATCTAAGTTTTTTTTTATACCAAGTTACACTTCTCAAAAGGCACCGAATTGGTGGAATGACCCACATACAGGTACACAATAGTTCATTTCCACAAACAGAACATGATGAAGCATCTCTTGGACGCCCCCATCTCTCTCTCTCAGTGTCTTTCTTCCCTTCCCTCAATGTCTACCGCCCCTCTCTCTATTCCCCCCCACCCTCTCTCTCGCTCACTTTCTCTCTCTGTCTCTCTCTCTCTCTTCTAACCTCTCTACCGCCTTTGTGATGGCGATCAACAGCAGGAATGGAATAATTACATAGAGGCGAGAAGCACAACGGGAGGAAATTAACTGCGTCGCCAAAATAACACACAGTGACCTGAGTGCAGGAATGGGACACATCCAAACAGCCATGATTATGATAATAACGACATGAATGCTGCTGTTGGTAATTATCAATAGCAGACAGGGAGCCTCTCAAGGACAAACCCCCCCCCCCCCCCCCCTGTTCCCCTCCCTCCACTCAGACTCACAGGCAGGCAGGGACAGAGTTGTCTACTGAACTTTGGGATTAAGATGTAACACAGATGCTAAATCAATGGCTGGTACAGATAGTGCCTGTTCAGACTCACATGGTGGTTGGAAAGAAGGGTTTTGTGTCTATGGTAGTTATGAAGAGAAGACTATAAGAATATGTGAGAAAGATGTCAGATGGGAAAATCGTATTAAACAATAATGAAAGGCTAACATCACTTGTTTTCTCTTTTCTTACATGATTTGGGAATTGATGACATTGATGGCCATGATCATCACAGTGTGAACAGGTCTATCTGCCTCATGCTGGGCCCGATTTCCCAATTGCGATGGAATTTAGGCTTACAATTGTTTTAACGATGGATCTTGCCTACAACGGCTGAAGATGTAACATGCATTTCCCAAAACACCATGCAGCGAGAACAGTCGCTAAATGCATCGTTGGAGCATGTGTCAATATTGATAGGATCGATAGTAAGGGAGGTCTTCTCTCGAATCAGCTTTCTCCATTCAAATCGTTCCTTTACATTAGAATTATTCCACAAGAGTTCTATCCCTACCCCAGAGTGTAAAAGCTAACACATGCTAACACATCAAACTCTGGAATGACAGCTAACTAGCTCATTTTTTAATTTGTTTTAGCTATTTTTAATTAACATTTATATCCATATTAATGATACTGCTGGATGATTTCCCGGTCATGAAAATGGTTAGCTGACCTCCGACACAATTAACTCTCTCTGACAGGCGGGAGATCGAATTAGCATATTGCAACATTGTTGCTGAGATCTGAGTGGAAAACAGCAAGGTTCACACAAACCTGGGCTGTTGCAATCTAAATGCTAGCTAGAAGCAATAGGAAATACTGTGTTTAACCAAAGCATACACTATAGACAAAAAAGTGGGTTCTATATAGAACACTTTGGTCAAACTGTCATTCCAGCATGATGATGCAAGAGGTTATGGTTATTAAACTAGCAAATAGCTTACCAATAAGCAGGTTATTTTCCCATTTATTTAGGTGAGCAAAGTTGATTGTTTGATTCAAATATCTGAAACCAAAGTCATATGATAAACTATAGCTAGGCTAGATAGATAAAGTTGTATTAGAATTTGAGCACCGTTTGTAAGCTAGCTAGCTAGACAGGAAAAAGCTAGGCTACTTTAATTATCCACATTACAAGGTAGCTAGCTAACTCTTAGAAATACACTTCCTTTTTTATTATGGAATATGCCAAATATGGCTCCAGACTCAGCCTGACATTGGAAATTAGCTAACTTGTTAGTTTTATTTGAGTATTTCAGTGTGGAGTCAGATGAGGGGACAATGTTTCATGAAGCCATTAGAAGACCATTGAATGCAGGTGATGGGCAGTGGGCTGAAAGAGGTACAGTGCCTTCGGAAAGTATTCAGACCCCTTGACTTTTTCCACATTTTATTACATTACAGCCTGATTCTAAATTGATTAAATAAATAAAAACCCTCAGCAATCTACACACAATAACCCATAATAACAAAGCGAAAACAGGTTTCTATACATTTATGCAAATGTATAAATAATAAAAAACACCTTATTTACATAAGTATTCAGACCCTTTGCTATGAGACTCAAAATTGAGCTCAGGTGCATCCCTTTTCCATTGATCATCCTTGAGATGTTTTTACAACTTGATTGGATTCCACCTGTGGTAAATTCAATTGATTAGACATGATTTGGAAAGGCACACACCTGTCTATATAAGGTCTCACAGTTGACAGTGCATGTCAGAGCAAAAACCAAGACACGATGTAGAAGGAATTGTCTATAGAAAGCCAAGACAGGATTGTGTCGAGACACAGATCTGGGGAATGTCTGCAGCATTGAAGGTCCCCAAGAACACAGTGGCCTCCATCGTTCTTACATGGAAGAAGTTTAGAAACACCAAGCCTCTTCTTAGAGCTGGCTGCCCGGCCAAACTGAGCAATCGAGGGGGAAGGGCCTTGGTCGGGGAGGTGACCAAGAACCCGATGGTCACTCTGACAAAGCTCTGGAGTTCCTCTGTGGAGATGGGAAAACCTTCCAGAAGGACAACCATGTCTGCAACACTCTACCCATCAGGCCTTTATGGTAGAGTGGCCAGACAGAAGCCACTCTTTATTAAAAGGCACATGACAGCCCGCTTGGAGTTTGCCAAAAGGCACCTAAAGAATCTCAGACCATGAGAAACAACATCTGGTCTGATGAAAACAAGATCTGTTCTGATGAAACCAAGATTGAACCCTTTGGCCTGAATGCCAAGCATCACATCTTGAGGAAACCTGGCACCATCCCTACAGTCAAGTATGGTGGTGGCAGTATCCTGCTGTGAGGATGTTTTCCAGTGGCAGGGACTGGGAGACTAGTCAGAATCGAGGCAAAGATGAACGGAGCAAAGTACATTCAAAAACATTCTCTATGTTTTGCTCAGTTTGGCAGTAACCCAACTATCAGAGGTAGAGAATCTTGCTTTCGCTGCTGCTGACAACTACATGTAAGTTGTTCTTCTAATCTGCATCATAATAATGATATGTCTGCATAGCCTTTGGTCTTCATTTTGCAGATGAACTCATGCTCATTCCTGAAGATGAACTGTTTTTGCTCTTTTTTTCTTCTTCTCAGGAACCAGCCAGGCAACAGACCATACTGTACTGTTCCAAAAAGAAGTCAGCTAGGTTGGTACCAAGGTTGACGTGGGCCATCATTCAAACAAAGCGAGGCCTCCCTGGCCACCAGTGCATATTTCTGAACTATGTTTGCATATAATGACAATAAAATCTCAAAACTATGCTGGTATTGTTTTGTCCATTATATAATTGTTTGTTATATTTAAAGCAAAAAAATATAACAATTTATTAGTAGTAACTATACTTCCTAAATGACACCGTACAGGGTCCTATATGGAACCTATTTTGGTTCATGAAGAATAACTCTTGGGGTTCTGATCAAAGGGTTCTATATAGAACTTTTAGGGGTTCCATATATGAAGCAAGCGATAGAACCCTTTTTGGTTCTACAAGGAACTTGTTTTGTGAGAGCGTATGGCTACAAATATTGTGGCAGCTTATTCTAATGCTTACCCTATAATAATGCACTAAATCAAAAGTTTTACACCTCATTGCACACATGTTACACATCATGAAATATATTGATGCAAAAATGACATACACCCTAGTGTACATATAGCTAAATAAAACTAAATTGAATTAACATGACATTTATTTAAATATCATGCAAATACTGTCATCAAGACAAAGGGTGTGTCACGCCCTGGTCTTAGTATTCTGTGTTCTCTTTATTATTTTGGTTAGGCCAGGGTGTGACATGGGTGATTTATGTGGTTTGTTTTGTCTAGGGGTTTTTGTAGTTTATGGGATTGTGTTTCGTTAAGTATTCTAGGTAAGTCTATGGCTGCCTGGAGTGGTTCTCAATCAGAGGCAGGTGGTTATCGTTGTCGCTGATTGGGAACCATATTTAGGCAGCCATATTCTTTAAGTCTCTTGTGGGTGATTGTTCCTGTCTCTGTGTTTTGCACCAGTTAGGACTGTTTTCAGTTTTCCACATTTTCTTATTTTGTATTATACATTGTTATCATCTTTATTAAAGATGTTTATAAATAACCACGCTGCGTTTTGGTCCGCCTATCCTTCCCAGGAGGAAACCCGTAACAGAATCACCCACCACAACAGGACCAAGCGACGTGGTGACAGGCAGCGGCAGCAGGAGCTGCGCAAAGAGGAATGGACATGGGAGGACGAACTGGACGGTAAAGGACACTGGGCTCAGCCAGGAGAATATTGCCGCCCCAAAGAGGAGCTGGAGGCAGCGAAGGCGGAGAGGCGCTGGTATGAGGAGGCAGCACGGCGGCGTGGATGGAAGCCCGAGAGTCAGCCCCAAAAATGTATTGGGGGGGCACACAGGGAGTATGGCGAAGCCAGGTAGGAGACCTGCGCCAACTTCCTGGGCTTACCGGGGGGCTAGAGAGACCGGGCAGGCACCGTGTTATGCTGTGAAGCGCACGGTGTCCCCAGTGCATAGCCCGGTGCGGTACATACCAGCTCCGCGTATCGGCCGGGCTAGAGTGGGCATCGAGCCAGGTGCCATGAAGCCGGCTCTACGCATCTGGTCTCCAGTGCGTCTCCTTGGGCCGGCATACATGACACCAGCCTTGCGCATGGTGTCCCCGGTTCGCCTGCACAGCCCAGTGCGGGCTATTCCACCTCGCCGCACTGGCAGGGCGACCGGGAGCATTCAACCAGGGAAGGTTGGGCAGGCTCGGTGCTCAAGAGCTCCAGTGCGCCTGCACGGTCCGGTTTTTCCAGTACCACCTCCACGCACCAGCCCTCAGGTGGCAGCTCCCCGCACCAGGCTTCCTGTGCATGTCTTCGGCCCAGTACCACCAGCGCCGGCACCACGCACCAGGCCTACAATGCGCCTCGCCTGTCCAGTGCTGCCAGAGCCTTCCTCCTCTCCAACGTCACCTGAGCTGCTCGTCTGCCCAGCGCCGCTAGGGTCTCCCGTCTGTCATGAGCCGCCAGAGTCTCCCGTCTGTCATGAGCCGCCAGAGTCTCCCGTCTGTCATGAGCCGCCAGAGTCTCCCGTCTGTCATGAGCCGCCAGAGTCTCCCGTCTGTCATGAGCCGCCAGAGTCTCCCGTCTGTCATGAGCCGCCAGAGTCTCCCGTCTGTCATGAGCCGCCAGAGTCTCCCGTCTGTCATGAGCCGCCAGAGTCTCCCGTCTGTCATGAGCCGCCAGAGTCTCCCGTCTGTCAGCCAGGATCTGCCAGTCAGCCAAGATCTGGTTAGGCCAGGGTGTGACATGGTGAACACTGGGACAATATTTCTAAGCATCCGGATGTGGGGAATGATGAGAGATGGTCTATGGAACATTAATGTCTATTTTGTGATGTCATTAAAAATGATATAAAAATGTTGCAGTGAAAATATTGTAACATGAAGAGCTTTCACACTGTGTATGTCAGGTTTACATCCTTTACGTTGTGTAGGAAATATCAAGGATGAAGAGAATACTTTTGTTAAGATGAAAATATGATTTCAGTTTTCTAAAGAGATCATAGTTTTGATGATACGTTGCCCATTAAGTAGCCACTCCCCGAATGAGGTCAGAGAACTTGTCAGCGTGATGGAACCACTCTTTTCAACATACTATACCAGAAGACGTGAGACCGTGATCCACACGTTGGAATGGTTAGAAACTTGAAACTCTCAACCTTAACACTAAATGAGAAGATAGCCCCCAGACAAGGAAACATGAGGCATTAGCTACATGTTGGAAGTGATTGAAACTCTCAATCTCACCTACCAGAAGATAACCTCACCTACCAGACCAGGAAACGTGGAGCGTTATCTACATGTGGGAAATGGTTGAAACAACATGAGGTGAAGAAGATAAACTCACCAGACTATACCCGAACATGAACAGGCTGCAGCTGTCTGTGTAAAGGGGTTCATACTCTAACTATCCACACGAGCTAAGAACATGTTCCGAACAAAAACAGCCCATTGGAGACCGGACAACTAAGAAGAAGGACTTTGTGATATCTGCTGGACAATCAGAGCATGTACAAGTGGCTGTGGAAAGGCCAACAAAACCCCCTTTCAAGAAGGTTTGGTTTCAACAGAGATAGATGATGAACGACAGCAATCAAACACGTAAATACATTCATTGCTTCTTATTCCGAAATGGGTGGAGGTTTGTGTGCAAGGTATATGATTCATGTGAAGACAGTCCTAGAATGTATCCATGATAAATGTCCCTTTTTCTCTCTCTCTATTTTCCCCAACCCCCTTTTCCATCTCTGTGTAATAAGCCGTCAGTCCACTCTGGACTTTTGTCTCATGTAAGTGTGTATGTGTATTCAGTGTTATTATTTAGTTAGTAAATAAATAATTAAATCAATTTGTGTAGTACTGAATAATCAGCAAAGCTGGGGTTCTTGCGGATCCAAGAAGGTTACGACTGTTCAGAATGAGACTGATATGAGGTAATGATTAATAAGTGACTTATCAATATATCATTTCTATATATCTTCTAAAGTTTAATTCAGGAGATGGTAACTTATTAAACAACTTCTTCCGTGGTGCCCCAAATTCCTAATGAGTTAATTATTACATGATTCATTTAATTGGGTAACAGTTAAACATAGTTAGTGGATTAAATAAATTACATTCATCAGATTAATGAGTCAAGTCAAGTCACTTAATAATAATCTCATCATGTAGGCTATCCTACCCGCACTGTATCTGCAAGCTGTTGGCTAGAGCAGGGTTTCCCAAACTCGCTTCTGGGCTCCCCCCTGGGTGCACATTTTCTTTTTTGCCCTAGCACTATACAGCTGATTAAAATCATCAAAGCTTGAATATTCGTAATGCACTTTTATTCAATTCAGCATACATACAGACTGTCATCATTTTGTATAGACAATTTTGGCAGAGGTAATTGTTGAGAGAGCACTACAGTTATTGGCTGAGTCACGTGAGCAACAGGAGAGAGAGCAGCACACGTACACTTTGTGACAACTTTTTACCAGTTGTAGGTAGGCTATTTATATTCAAAACAATAATCCATATTAGCCTTTGAGACAAGTCATGAGAATTCAATTCAATCATTCAACCCTGAACTCCATTCCTGTCATGCCTGATCTGTTTCACCTGTCCTTGTGATTGTCTCCACCCCCTCCAGGTGTCGCTTATTTTCCCTGATGTATTTATCTCTGTGTTTCCTGTCTCTCTGTGCCAGTTCATCTTGTCATGTCAAACAGCGTGTATTTCCCATGCTCCTGCTTTTTCTATTCTCTCCTTTGCTAGTCCTCCCGGTTTTGACCCTTGCCTGCCCTGACTCTGAACCCGCCTGCCTGACCATACTGACTGCCCTGACCTTGAGCCTACCTGCCACTCTGTACCTCCTGGACTCTGACCTTATGATCTTTTTGCCTGTCCATAACCATTATCTTGCCTGCCCCTTGGATGCTAATAAATATCAGAGACTCAAACAATCTGCCTCCCGTGTCTTCATCTGGGTCTCACCCTGTGCCCTTATAGTATGAACTGGCCATTACAGACCCAGTAGACTTGGACCAGATCCACCACGATGTCTCCCTGCAGGGAGCCACCATTGGGAGGCATGAGGAGCTACTACTGGACCTTTTGGGAGGGCTTCGTTCCCTGACGGAACGCCACGGCCAGGAGTTTAAGGCTATTATGGAGCAATCAGGGAGTTTGCTCATAGGCAGCCTGCCACCTCTGAGAATCCCCCAACCACCTAGTAACCTTTTTTCTAGTGGTGAGTTTGTACAGCCTAACCCGGCTCCCCGAGAACCCCGCTTACCTCCTCCAAAGCGATATTCTAGGGATCCTGGAACCTTCCGGGGTTTTCTTTCTCAGTGCTCCCTTATTTTTGAGCTACAGCCATCTTCGTTCGCTTCGGACCAATCGAAGATAGCGTGTATTATTCCGCTAATGTCAGGAAAGGCTCTCTCCTGGGCAATGGCAGGTGAGGTAGGTGAGGAAGGTGTTCGATTCTCCGTTATCTGGGAGAGAGGCGGCCTGAAAACTACAGGAATTACGCCAAGAATCGCATAGTGTGGCAGACTACACTGTAGACTTTTGCACGTTGGCCGCCGAGAGTGCCTGGAATCCGAAGTCCCTTTTCGTTACCTTCCTCCACGGATTATCAGAGGTAATAAAAGATGAGCTAGCTGCTCGGGAATTACAGGTTTACCTCGATTCCCTCATCGCTCTCACCATTAGGATTGATGGACCTCTATGGGAACGCAGGAGTAAGAGGTCTGACCTAGGTCACACTTGTTCATCCGCTGTGGCTCGCTCACCTCCAAGGGAATTCGGAAGTCCCCGGAGAGGATCCGAAGCCACCCAAGGACCCTTGAGAATCATTGACGACGGGTGAGTCAGGTACACAGGAATCTATGCAACTGGGAAGAACTAGATTATCGCATAGGGAACATTCACATAGGCTAAGCTCCAACAGTTGTCTGTATTGTGGTGCTGTGGGGCATTTCATAGCTACCTGCCCTGTGAAGAGACCTAAATCATTAGTAGATACAAGTACACTGGTGAGCCAGACTGGGAATCCTCTAATTCTTATTACCCGTACCCCTTTTGCTGTTATCCTGCTGTGGGGAGACCAGTCAAAGTCTCTTCAGGTGCTCATTGACTCTGGGGCTGATGAAAGTTTCATGGACGCTACCCTGGTATCGGAACTAGGTATTCCCACTCAACTCCTCTCTATTCCCATGGATGCCAGAGCACTGGATGGCCGTTACATTGGAGTCACGCACAGCACAGTTCCCATTAATCTGCGGATATCTGATAATCACAGTGAGTAAATACAGCTTCTCCTCATTGAGTCTCCTCACATCCCTGTTGTTTTGGGATTTTCTTGGCTCCTGAGACACAATCCCGATATTGACTGGACCACAGGTTCAATCCTGGGTTGGAGCCCGTTCTGCCATTCACACTGCCTAAAGGGTGCGCAGCCTTCCCCGGAAAGTCTGCCTCCAGGGTTAGGTACGACCTCAGTTCTCCCTGCTGTTCCCGCAGAGTACCATGATCTCCGGGAGGTTTTCAGTAAGGCTCATGCTACCTCCCTTCCTCCACACCGCCTCGAGACCAGCTATATTCCCTGTCTTGCACTGAGAACAAGGCCATGGAGGAGTACATTGAGAACTCTCTAGCTGCTGGGAAAATTCACCCTTCACTAATGCTCCTGCTGTCTCCCAGGCCCTGGTCAATGATGTGCTCCGGGACATGTTGAATCGGTTTGTTTTTGTCTACCTCGATGACATCCTGGTTTTCTCCCGTTCTGCCCAGGAACACATTCTCTATGTTCGACAAGTCCTTCAGCGCCTCCTGGAGAACCAGTTGTTTGTATAAGCGGAGAAGTGCGAGTTCCACCGCTCTACAATCTCTTTTCTTGGCTATATCATCACTGAAGGGAATGTTCAGATGGATCCGGATAAAGTGAGAGCGGTGGTGGATTGGCCACGTCCAGGGTGCAACTACAACGGTTTCTGGGGTTTGCTCATTTTTACCGCCATTTCATTCGGGGCTACAGCAACCTGCGGCTCCCCTCTCTGCACTCACCTCTCCCAAGGTACCATTTACATGGTCCCCAGCAGCGAACAAGGCTTTTGTGTGTCTGAAGCAATGATTCACCACTGCCCCCATCCTCATCCATCCGGATCCGACCCGTCAGTTTGTGGTGGAGGTTGACGCTTCAGACATGGGAGTAGGGGACGTCCTTTCCCAGTGATACGTGCAGGACAAAAAGCTTTATCCCTGTGCCTTCATGTCCCATCGTCTCAATTCAGCGGAGAGGAACCATGACATTTGCAACCGGGAACTCCTAGAGGTTAAGATGGCTCTGGAGGAGTAGAGGCATTGGCTGGAAGGGGCAGAACATCCATTTTTGGTTTGGACTGACCATAAGAATTTAGAATACCTCCACGCTGCCATGCGCCTTAACTCAAGGCAAGCCCGGTGGACCCTGTTATTTACCAGATTTAATTTCACCATCTCCTGCCACCCAGGGTCCAAAAATGTGAAGCTGGATGCCCTTTCCCACCTATACAGTTCCGCTGCCACACCCTCGGAATCAGAGACCATCCTCCCTGCCTCATGTTTGGCAGCTTTGGTTGTCTGGGGTATTGAGGCTCTGGTCCGCAAATCACAACGTTCCTAGCCGGAGGGGTCCGGCTGTTCGTTCCTGATTCGGCCCGGCCTCAAGTCTTGGAATGGGCTCACTCCTCCAGGCTTACCGGTCATCCTGGTGCTTGTCGCAACCTGGCTTTCCTCCGACAACACTTCTGGTGGCCCACCATGGCTCCTGATGTCTCGGCCTACATGCATGGTGTCTTCTCAAAGCAAGACTCCGTGGCAAGCTCCGTCTGGCCTCCTTCAGACACTTCCTGTTCCTCATCGCCCCTGGTCCCATATTTCCCTGGATTTTGTCAATGGGCTTCCTCCGTCAGATGGCAACACCACCATTCTGACGGGGTTTGACAGGTTCTCCAAGGCCGCCCATTTCATCTCTCTTCCTAAGTTACCTTCCACCAAGGAGACGGCCCAGCTCATGGTGCAACATGTCTTCTGAATACATGGACTCCCGGTTGACATTGTCTCAGATCGGGGTCTGTTGGTTCCGTTTTTCTGTGCTACGTTTAATTTACTGAACAAATAAGGAACACTCAAAATGTGGACTTATAAATCATAACAATTTTAATCAAAATACAGCTGTAGACAGGGGTCAAAGATCAAACATCACACATACAACTGATGTCTCTCATGAGTTCTGCCCCATAGGAAAAGTCCAAGTTGTTTTTATCATGCTTGTAGTCAACCCCCTGTGATGTCACTGCATACGTCATTACCTGCTACTCCTCAGACCAAGCCCATGCATACACAGCTATACTAACTTGCAAGAGATACAATAGTTCCAGTGTTTTCTAAGGCCTAGGCAGTAAATGTCCACTCCCCCAAGTTGATTTATAGAGGTATGTCTGACTAGCCTCTTATCTCTTCTACTCCCCTGCAGGGCTTTATGTTTATCTTTGAAGTGCTTTTTCACAGACCCCATGCAATAGTTCACACATTTCTCAGACCATTTCTTTATAAGAGGCAGAGACTTAGAAAAGATTGTGGAACAATTTAAAAACCTTATAATGAATATATATATTGTTAATCTGTAGTCTAGGATCCTATAAATGTAGAGGAAGTGGGGTCCCATAGCCCCTCCCCTTCTATTAATACAACATAAGCATAATCAATTATTATAATACATCAAACGTTTGGTGTAGCCCCTATCATGACCCCAATTTGACCCCAACATTCCCCCCTTTGAGACTCACCCAGAGTATCACACCATCAATCATAATATTCTCCTCTGAAATCCATTTGATCCCAGGGATGTCCTGCTAAAGGGAGAAACAACTCCTGAGGTTTCTGGAGTGCTGGTGGGGGTGGGGTGAGTCTATCTATACTCCCATTCCTCCTTCTTCCTTCTACCACATTAAGCAAATTTGCTCCCTTCTTGTGACCACCCCAAATCCAGTCTTTTTAGCCATGCACTTTATTATACAGAACGCAACAGCAAAGGACAGTAGTCCTATCTAGAGTGGAACAATCATGGCATCCAGGAACATCATTACCTTACCCATCACGTGAAAATACACCCTTCGACCAGTGTCCAATTTGGTCAAAGATTGTGTTGTCAGATTTTCCTAGAGTACAACCTAATTTAGCCAGGTCATTAATAATAGCTGTCATGTTGTCAGAGGAGTCAGGAAGCAACTTGACACAGTAATCCTCATTGTATATTCCAAGGGCCGTGCAGGCCCCTCTGTCTTTAGCCAATATGTGCCATTTCGTCTCTACTGCCTTCAAATTCTGCACATTTAGTGACAACTGAGTAAAACCCTGTACTATCAAATTAGTAGGGGCCTGTATGGAATATGTCAAATTGTTAATCCCCTTACCCTTTAATACAACTCATGCACCTGAAAAGATTACTAGGGCTACCATCTCTACCTGAGACAGCACATGTCCATAACCCTCATTATTTTGAGCCACTGCTCTTTTAGCTCTGCCATTCGATCTAAAACTATTTTTGCAAAGAACTGTTCAGCAGCTCAGAGGCACGTAATGTAGCTGCTGTCAGTTCAGTTTCCCCAGATAACAACACCTTTCCATCCCATGGGGAGGGAAATGTAGCCATTACCCCCACAGATCCTGAGGTGTCCTCATGCCTTTGCTTATGTTTGACATACTTACCCTAGTTATCAATTGTTGCCCATCCAGTACATCACAATGACTGGTATCTGTTTATAGGCCTGTGTAAAACAGGCAATTAATGGTGTTTCCTACATCCATATTCCCTGAGTTGCAGATACAAACAGGGGGAGTTATTGTGGGTTTTAATCCTGCCAACACAACATATCCTTTTATCATTTAGGGGCTTTACACTACCAGTCAGATACTCTCCCCATTGTACTTTTGGAGGTCCTATGCATTTAATCAGCTGGGAAATGTTACGTGGTTGTACGCTAAGAACCTTCTTCCACTTTGGCCATTTAGTCTCAATGGGCCCACCCTCCTTAAATTCTTTAGCTGCATCTGAACTACCTATTGTATTATTGGATAATCCACCTTCCCATGCTGCTTCCTTCCCCCTAGTGACTAACATCAGAATAGTATAATTTCTGTTTCTTTGTCGAACCCTGGTATTGTTCCTTTGCAGAAAATGGAGTAATTAACATCCAAAATCATTCTTTCCAATTGGTAATACCTGGGTTCCCCACAGAAAGGCTGTGGAGATTTCTGGAAAATCATTACCCGTGTGCCAGATGTGTTCCCCTTCTCCTGTAATCCTATGTATGTCACTGCTTTCAACCATTTATTATTTTCCACATCCCCCGTCCACAAAGGGAACAAGTAGGATTTGGAGAGCAATAAATACCCTGCATGTGTGTTTCCATGGTTGCGATTTTCTTGTTTCTCAACCATAGTGTGTGTGTGTATGATGGTGTCCTCGACATCTGATGACTCTTCAAGTCCTGTGGCTGAACTCTCTGTTGGTTCTTCTGGCCTTTGGTCTCGGCCCTCTGGCTGTGGTCTTCCCCGTTTCTCCTCTGGCCCCTCCTCATCGGTGGGTCTCAGCCTCTTTCCTCCTCTGTGTCCTCCAAGCAGGATGGTTGCCAACCTGGGAGATGCCTGCAATGGGACCTGTGTTCAGAATAAATCTGTCTGTTGCGCTGATAAATGGTCTGGTAGTGGCCGGATAACCTCAGTATCACCTTCCGCATCTACTGCAGCAAATCCTACAAGTTTCTACTCTGTGTTCTGGTCTATATAAGCAGAATCATCAACGAACAGCACCATGTCAGAGTCAAGCAGAGGTATATCAAACAAGTCTTTGTCCGGTACACATTCCTGGGCTGTCCAGATGTCCCTGTTATTGTTACTGATGATTTGCTCTCAGGAAGCTCTCCAACAACTTGTCCATGTTTTTCTAAACAGGAACAGTAAGCTTTATTGTCTATTATATATTATAGATTATGTGACTAGGGGACTAGGCATGACTAGGGGGTGTTCTAGTCTTTAATTTCTATGTTGGTGTGAGTATGGTTCCCAATTGGAGGCAGCTGATGATCGTTGCCTCTAATTGGGGATCATACTTAGTGTGGTCCTTTTCCCACCTGCGTTTTGGGATATTGTTTGTTGTGGGATGCGTTGTGGGATGTGCGCTACGAACTGCACGTTCGTTTATTTATTTGTTATTTGAAGTTTCACCTCAATAAATATGTGGAACTCTACTCACGCTGAGCTTTAGTCCACTCATTATAACGAAACTGACAGAATATCCCCAGCCCGGTACGTCCTGTGCCGGCTTCTCGCACTAGCCCCTGAAGAGCGTGTCATCAGTCTGGTGCCACCTGTGCCGGCTCCATGCACCAGGCCTCCAGTGTGCCTCCCCAGCCCGGTAGTCCTGTGCCCGGCTCCTCGCACTTACCCTGAAGAGCGTGTCATCCGTCTGGTGAAACCTGCATACCGGCTCCACGCACCAGGCCTCCAGTTCGCCTTCTCAGCCCGGTACATCCTGTACCGGCTCCCCGCACTCGCCTTGAAGAGTGTGTCATCAGTCCTGTGAAATCTGTGTCGGCTCTACGCACCAGACCTCCAGTGCGCCTTCTCAGCCCGGTACGACCTGTGCCAGCGCCCCGCACTCAGCCTGAAGAGCGTGTCATCAGTCCGGTGAAACCTGTGCAACCTGTGCCGGCTCCACGCACCAGGCCTCCAGTGCGCCTCCCTAGCCAGGTATGTCCTGTGCCGGCTCCCCGCACTCGCCCCGAAGAGCGTGTCATCAGTCCGGTGAAACCTGTGGAGGCTCCCCGCACTCGCCCTGAAGAGTGTGTCATCAGTCCGGTGAAACCTGTGCCGGATCAACGCACCAGGCCTCCAGTGTGACTCCTCAGTCCGGTACGTCCTGTGCCGGCTCCCCGCACTCTCATCCTGAAGAGTGTGTCACCAGCCCTGAGTCCTCTGTGACGACCCTCCCACTCTGTCTGCCGTATTCTGTCTGTTCTTGTTTCCTTATTAGGATGCCGGTGGGTGGAGTTGGGAGGGTCGTCAGCTTCATGGGAAACACCTGGGCCATGTGTCTCCCAGGATAAATAGACCTCTTCCACATTCATGGAAGAGACTCTCTCCATGCAGACACCTTTGTAGATTGTGTTGTGGTTCTTGGTGGCATGTTTGTTTGTTTGTTTGCTTTGGCACCTTTCAACACCCTGCATTATCACATTCATGCATGTAAAACACTCACTTACACTACTGATTACTGATTACAGACACCATTGTATATTTTCCTTAGTTGCTTTAGTTAATAAATATATATTTTGTTACTCCTTATCTCCACGTTGTCTCCCTTTGTTACGGGCTTTGAGCCGGAACGTGACAAGTGGGAGCTCATCCGGGATCTTTGAACTATTGGTTTGGGAGACCGTGGAGGTATGTGTTTGGTTTGCATATTGAGTTTGATAGGCCCAGTATTGGTTGCCTTTGTTGTTTGGTTTGTGTGCTGCGTTGGAGAGAGAATGGTTAGTTTCCAGGCCCTGCCTAGCCTGGAAACTCTTGTTCTACTTTCTGTTGGGAAGTCAGTCTGAGGTGAGTAAATCGGCTGTGTACCTCAGGAGATTTGTGTAGGGTAGTGGAACTTGCTACCCGGAGCTATAGCCTTTTTCCCCTGATAGGCTTAGCGACGTGTTTAAATTTTGGACATGTTGGGCATGGTTAAATGTTTGTTATTTTTGTGTGGTGTCTGTGGACTGAGCAGTTGTCTCGGGGGCACATCCGTGGCTTGGTGGAATTTGCCAGCATGCTGGGGAGTTCTATTTCCTTGCCAGCGGGCTACAGTGCGTAAATACCCACCGCAAATCTGCACGAAGACTAGGGTTGAGTTATTGTAGGTTTTGGGGAAGCTCCGTATCTCATCTCTCTTCTGTGGTGCTCAGGGTGATTGTCATTTCTCTGGTTGTGGTCTGATGTGCTCAGCAGAGGGGTTGAGCAAGATTATTTACTTATGACTATGGTGTCTCATGTATACAAGTTCATTCGCTTTCCATCAGAGGACCTGTTAGAATTATGTACTAAAGAACAGCTGTTGAAGATCGCTGAACACTACAAGGTTAAATGATTGAAATTAGTGAAATTCTGTTTCGTTGGCAGTGACTATGAATCGTTGGAAGTGACTATGAATCGTTGGGAGTTGTAAAAATTAAGAAGGACCCTGATGTTCTTTTCGTTGGAGTTTGTAGCTGTTGGTCTTTTGTGCCATGTTTCTGAATGTTTACGTGACTGACCATTGTTTCGGGTTGTCATGTTCTATCTTTCCTGTCTGTTCCCTCCTGGTCTTGTGTTCTTCCCTCTTAAATATTGCTTCCTATGCACAAAGGTTGCTGAGGTCTGGGGAGGAGGTTGGTTGGTGCAGGTGGAGGTGTGAACACATAACCCCTCATAATGTCTGTTCCCTCCTGGTCGTGTTCTTCTTTCCTCTTAAATATTGCTTCCTATGCACAAAGGTTGCTGAGGTCTGGGGAGGAGGTTGGTTGGTGCAGGTGGAGGTGTGAACACATAACCCCTCATAATGTCTGTTCCCTCCTGGTCGTGTTCTTCTTTCCTCTTAAATATTGCTTCCTATGCACAAAGGTTGCTGAGGTCTGGGGAGGAGGTTGGTTGGTGCAGGTGGAGGTGTGAACACATAACCCCTCATAATGTCTGTTCCCTCCTGGTCGTGTTCTTCTTTCCTCTTAAATATTGCTTCCTATGCACAAAGGTTGCTGAGGTCTGGGGAGGAGGTTGGTTGGTGCAGGTGGAGGTGTGAACACATAACCCCTCATAATGTCTGTTCCCTCCTGGTCGTGTTCTTCTTTCCTCTTAAATATTGCTTCCTATGCACAAAGGTTGCTGAGGTCTGGGGAGGAGGAGGTTGGTTGGTGGAGGTGTGAACACATAACCCCTCGTCAATTTGGGACGCAGAGGCTGTGTCAATTTGGGACGCAGAGGCTGTGTCAATTTGGGACGCAGAGGCTGTGTCAATTTGGGACGCAGAGGCTGTGTCAATTTGGGACGCAGAGGCTGTGTCAATTTGGGACGCAGAGGCTGTGTCAATTTGGGACGCAGAGGCTGTGTCAATTTGGGACGCAGAGGCTGTGTCAATTTGGGACGCAGAGGCTGGTATGATGTTCCGGGGTCCTTGTTGGTCCCCGGTTTTATGGGGGGGAATGTGACGACCCTCCCACTCTGTCTGCCGTATTCTGTCTGTTCTTGTTTCCTTATTAGGATGCCGGTGGGTGGAGTTGGGAGGGTCGTCAGCTTCATGGGAAACACCTGGGCCATGTGTCTCCCAGGATAAATAGACCTCTTCCACATTCATGGAAGAGACTCTCTCCATGCAGACACCTTTGTAGATTGTGTTGTGGTTCTTGGTGGCATGTTTGTTTGTTTGTTTGCTTTGGCACCTTTCAACACCCTGCATTATCACATTCATGCATGTAAAACACTCACTTACACTACTGATTACTGATTACAGACACCATTGTATATTTTCCTTAGTTGCTTTAGTTAATAAATATATATTTTGTTACTCCTTATCTCCACGTTGTCTCCCTTTGTTACGGGCTTTGAGCCGGTTCGTGACACGGATCAACGCACCAGGCCTCCAGTGTGACTCCTCAGTCCGGTACGTCCTGTGCCGGCTCCCCGCACTCTCATCCTGAAGAGTGTGTCACCAGCCCTGAGTCCTCTGCGCCGGTGCCCAGTCCAGGCACGGCGTCCATTCCCTCTCCATGGCCGGAGCCTTCCTCTGCACTGGTGCTCAGTCCAGGAATGGCGTCCAGTCCGGCTCCATGGCCGTAGCCTTCCTCTGCTCTGGTGCCCAGACCGGGCACGGCGTTCAGCCCAGCTTCATGGCTGGATCCGCGGTCTGAGCGGGTGCTACGTACCGCACCGGAGCCACCACCGATGCTAGTTGCCCACCCTAACCCTCCCCATCCAGGTTCAGGTTTTGCGGTCGGAGTCCGCACCTTTGGGGGAGGGGGTACTGTCACGCCCTGACCATAGAGAGCCCTCAGGGTTCTCTATGGTGTTTTAGGTCAGGGCATGACTAGGGGGTATTCTAGTCTTTAATTTCTATGTTGGTTTGAATATGGTTCCCAATTGGAGGCAGCTGATGATTGTTGCCTCTAATTGGGGATCATACTTAGTGTGGTCCTTTTCCTGCGTTGTGGTCCACACCTGCGTTGTAGGATATTGTTTTTGTTTAGTACCATGTGCGCCACAAACTGCACGTTCATTTATTTATTTGTTGTTTGAATTTTCACCTCAATAAATATGTGGAACTCAACTCACGCTGAGCTTTGTTCCACTCATAACGAAAGTGACATCATGTCCTTAACATTAAGAGTATCTATTGGCTCTTCTCTTCCATCATTGAATTCATACTGGAGCAGGGGAGTCGGACACCTTCATTGTTGATTCTGAGGGAAATAATAACTGTTGGTGTTTTGATTTCCCATTGGCCATGGCTATCCTCAGTCATTAACTTGTCCATAAGTGGCCCCGGGGAGCATTTCCAGCTCCGGCTGAGTGGTCCTGTGGAGTTTCCTCTTCCCCTGTTGTAACCTCTTCCTCTTCCATTTCCCCCACACTGCAAACTCACATGCCCCAACTGCCCACAGGTCTAGCATTGAGTGTTGTTCCATTCACGAAGGGCTCTGGCGGGCCAACGTCCTCTTCCAGTCCATGTTTGTGGGTCACCATAATGTTGAGTGGTGAAAAGCACGTACCCTTCGGGCACCAGGTTCACAGGTGTGACTAATGTGACTGTGGGGGAGCTGCAGGCTGTGGTTGTGGTGAGCCTGTAGAAACAACTTGAGCAGATGTCTTCCAGTCTTCCAGTCTGTTCCTTTTTGTGGAATGAGTTGGGGTGGAGAGGGAAACTCCCTCCAGGAACTGTGCCTCCTTTTTCTTCCAGCACCATCACAGTTTCTGATACAAGGGCACTTCTTCATTCCCTTTTCATTGTCCATTCTTCCTGTCTGAATGATCTCCTTGACTAAATCTAACCTAGTCTTGTTGAATGAACCAGCCATTGGATATCTATGTTCTCCTGCCATCTCTGTCCAAACATGCCATCTCATAAAAGTGAATGTAAATTCCACAGCAGGAAACTTCTTTTGCATATATTCAACAGGTGTTAGTCTTCATTGCTCCTAATCTCCTCATTCTGGTTTGACTGTGCCATGGTGCTCCGGCTTTTTATTTAGATAGTCTGCGTGTAATGTGTTGTCCAATTTCTATAGGGTTATCCTAAAGTGGGTGTAACATGTATGAATATGCCTATATAAACTATATCTCCTTTCAATGTGTGTTAAACAACAGTGGGTGATACTGTAATCCTAATTCTACTCACTTAATCCAGGCTATGGTAAATGGTTCTACTCAACTCAAATATATTTCACATATGGGCCTCACATAGACAACCTCATTCTAGACTTCAATTAACCTTTTATTCAAATAACCATAATAACCATAATTATTAACCATAATAAATAAAACAATTACAAGCCTTTGCAGACATGGTGAGCATCAGTTTGGATTTATTTTACAGTCAGCTGTGTAATGATAATGGTGTAGGTGCCCTATGTTAGTCTTTCCTGCCTATTATCTAACTTTCAATCATATCAATAGTGGATGTTGTATCAGTTTGAACTCTATTTCCTCCACTGTCTTCTCACATGCTCATAACACACAACCTCCTCTCCACCAATTCCACTTAAAAGTATACTATCTATCCTCCTACAAGTAATTATAGGTCGTATTTCAACTAATACAAAATATGTTGAGGGTATTACTAATTCCTCAGGATGTAGAGTAATATACATTTCAAATTTTCAAGTGTCAAATTTCAAATGTATTTCTAAAACCCTTCTTACATTAGCTGATATCTCAAAGTGTTGAACAGAAACCCAGCCTAAAACCCCAACCAGCAATCAATGCGCGGTGGCTAGGAAAAACTCCCTAGAAAGGTCAGAACCTATGAGGGGTGGCCAGTCCTCTTCTGGCTGTGCCGGGTGGAGATTATAACAGAACATGGCCAAGATGTTCAAATGTTCATAGATGACCAGCAGGGTCAAATAATAATAATCACAGTGGATGTTGAGGGTGCAACAGGTCAGCACTTCAGGAGTAAATCAAATCTAATTTCAAATCAAATGTATTTATATAGCCCTTCGTACATCAGCTGATATCTCAAAGTGCTGTACAGAAACCCAGCCTAAAACCCCAAACAGCAAGCAATGCAGGTGTAGAAGCACGGTGGCTAGGAAAAACTCCCTAGAAAGGCCAAAACCTAAGAGGAAACCTAGAGAGGAACCAGGCTATGTGGGGTGGCCAGTCCTCTTCTGGCTGTGCCGGGTGGAGATTATAACAGAACATGGCCAAGATGTTCAAATGTTCATAAATGACCAACATGGTCAAATAATAATAATCACAGGCAGAACAGTTGAAACTGGAGCAGCAGCACAGCCAGGTGGACTGGGGACAGTAAGGAGTCCTCATGTCAGGTAGTCCTGAGGCATGTTCCGAGGGCTCAGGTCCTCCGAGAGAGAGAAAGAAAGAGAGAAAGAGAAAATTAGAGAGAGCATACTTAAATTAAAACAGGACACCGGATAGGACAGGAGAAGTACTCCAGATATAACAAACTGACCCTAGCCCCCCGACACATGAACTACTGCAGCATAAATACTGGAGGCTGAGACAGGAGGGGTCAGGAGACACTGTGGCCCCATCCGATGGCAGTAGGCTGCATAGATTTCATGACTAGAAGCTCAAAAGACAAAAACATCGGGTTTTTTTTGGTAAATTGAAATTTGCTATCATAAATGTTAGCAACACCTCTGCCTTTGCGGGATGCGCGGGGGATATGGTCACTATTGTAACCAGGAGGTGAGGCCTCATTTAACACAGTAAATTCATTAGGCTTAAGCCATGTTTCAGTCAGGCCAATCACATCAAGATTATGATCAGTGATTAGTTCATTGACATTAACTGCCTTGGAAGTGAGGGATTTAACAATAAGTAGCCATATTTTGAGATGTGAGGTATCACAATCTCTTTCAATAATGGCAGGAATGGAGGAGGCCTTTATTCTAGTGAGATTCGTAAGGAGAACACCGCCATGTTTAGTTTTGCACAACCTAGGTCGAGGCACAGACACGGTCTCAATGGGGATAGCTGAGCTGACGACACTGACTGTGCTAGTGGCAGACTCCACTAAGCTGGCAGGCTGGCTAACAGTCTGCTGCCTGGCCTGCACCCTATTTCATTGTGGAGCTGGGGGAGTTAGAGCCCTGTCTATGTTCATAGATAAGATGAGAGCACCCCTCTAGCTAGGATGGAGTCCGTCACTCCTCAACAGGCCAGGCCTGGTCCTGTTTGTGGGTGAGTCCCAGAAAGAGGGCCAATTATCTACAAATTCTATCTTTTGGGAGGGGCAGAAAACAGTTTTCAACCAGCGATTGAGTTGTGAGACTGCTGTAGAGCTCATCACTCCCCCTAACTGGGATTACTCGATGCCGACACATCTTTCTAGCCGACTTACATGCTGAAGCTATGATGCGCTTGGTGACCTCTGACTGTTTCATCCTAACATCGTTGGTGCCGACATGGATAACAATATCCCTATACTCTCTATACTCGCCAGTTTTAGCTTTAGCCAGCACCATCTTCAGATTAGCCTTAACGTCGGTAGCCCTGCCCCCTGGTAAGCAGTGTATGATCGCTGGATGATTCGTTTTAAGTCTAATACTGCGTGTAATGGAGTCGCCAATGACTAGGGTTTTCAATTTGTCAGAGCTAATGGTGGGAGGCTTCTGCATCTCAGACCCCGTAACGGGAGGAGTAGAGACCAGAGAAGGCTCGGCCTCTGACTCCGACCCGCTGCTTAATGGGGAGAACTGGTGGAAAGTTTCTGTTGACTGATTGAGCAACACCGGTTGAGCATTCCTACAGCATTTTCCTCCAGAAACCATGAGAAAGTTGTCCGGCTGCGGGGACTGTGCGAGGGGATTTATACTACTATCCTTACTTACACTGGCACAGACGCTGTTTCATCCTTTCCTACACTGAAATTACCCTTGTCTAATAATTGCGTCTGAAGCTGGGCTTGCAGCACAGCTATCCTCACCGTAAGGTGATTGTTCTCCTATATATTATGAGTTCCCGCGACTGCAATTAGAAGGCATCAGGTTAATGTTACTACTTAGCTTCGGCTGGTGGAGGTCCTGACAAACCACATCCAGATAAAGTTTTCGGAGTGAAAAAGTTGAATGAAAAAAAGTTGAGCGAGGGAAAAACAAAAAATATAAACGGTAATTAACAAGTAAAAACCGTCAAGATGACAGGTAGCAAAGTAAGGCTAGCAACAAAAAGCACAGCAGCACGTAAACAAGTCTGCAAGTTGTGACCGGAAATAATAGGTATTATCTTTATCAAACCCACCTTTTCTTATACAATGACAGAACTCCTTCCTGCTCTCCTCATTTCCAAAAATCCCTTTCTTATATTATTCAAATTGAATGCCTTTATCTATATACTGCTCTTCGTTCTTCGCTCTCAGGCCTCAGACCAAACAACCAATTCTCAATTTGTTTATCTCCTCACCCACTGCGCTTTTCACTCACACCAAACATACATATGGACAGACAAAATATCATTTCTATCTTCCAGGTGCCCCATAGGTTATCGTCTGTGTCAGAACAGTTCTCTTAGATACAGCTTCTGTCCCTAACTAAAAACGTATCTCAGGTGTCCCATAGGTTATAGCCTGATTCAGAACTCTCACTCAGATACAGCTTCTGCTCCTAACTACTCTTGAGTACCCTTCCAGAAGACACCCCACCACCCACAACACGCTAGAAGGCAAGCTACTGTTCTTAGTACATATAACACACATTGACATACAACAATTACCACACATTCATTGACTTACACATGCACATTTTAGGTTCCTTTGTTTTTACAATTACAAGAGGGAGGTGGCGCTTTTACATACCAGCGAAACACTGAACACCCACTTCTTTTAAATTACAGACTTCGATATAATAGGTGTCTGCTTACCTTACAATTTGGTGATCAGAGAAGGGGGTTCAGGTCCGTCCAGTAGCGTTGCGCTCACTCCCTCCTGGCAAGCTCGCCAAATGTTGGTTCTGTTTTTCTGTGTTCCATTTTATTTACTTAACAAATAAGGAAAACTCTGTTTATCTTTGAAGTGCTATTTCACAGACCCCATGCAATAATTCACACATCTCAGACAATTTCTTTATAAGTAGAGAAAATTTTAAATTTTAAAACCTTATAATGAATATATTGTTAATCTGTAGTCTAGGATCATATAAATGTAGAGGAGGTAGGGTCCCTTAGCCCCTCCCCTTCTATTAATACAACATAAGCATAATCAATTATTATAATACATCAAACATTTGGTGCAGCCCCTATCATGTCCCCAATTTGAACCCATCAGGTCATCGGCCAGCCTGTCCTCCGGGTTTCATCCTCAAGCCAATGGACCAGTCGGAGCGAGCCAATCAAAACATGGAGACGGCACTCCGGTGTCTCTTTGCCAGTAATCCCAGCATCTGGTCTGGGTGGAATATGCCAGGAACACTCTCTCCTGCTCGGCCACTGGACTCTCCCCCTTCGAATGTTCCATGCGGTATCAGCCTCCGCTCTTCCCAGAGCAAGAAGTTGAGGTCAACATACCTTCAGCCCAGATGTTCGTTGTAGCATTGTGTTATTATGAATTCATTAGATTGACAGTAACAGTTGTCATATTACAGGTCAAAAAATAAAAATAAAACACTGGCTGTTGTTGACAAGCATATTCAGTTCATATCACAGGAGGCTTCTGAGAGGATAACGGCTCATAATAATGGCCGGAATTCAGCAAATGGAATGGCATTAAGCACATGGAAACAATTTGTTTGATGTATTTGATACCAATGCAGACATTATCACAAGCCTGTTCTCCCCAATTAAGGACGACAACTGAAATCTAATAGTGACAAAGTAAAAGTGAGAACGAAATAACTACGACATCTGAAATCTACCGTCAAAATCAAGGTTTATTTGTAAACACACGGTAATGGGGGAGCAGGAAAAGGGGTTGAGCTGGACCCAAGGAAAGAAACAAGTATTCAAAAAAAACCTAAGCTAGACTAGCCTACTTTAACAGCTAACTAACCAAAAATACAGTGGGTGGTCCGCCCAGTTCTAACTAGTGTATTTAACAAAGTCTACCTACGGGTAGTGTATGCCTATGGGCGACTTGTCTTGGTTTCCCTTTTCCCACCAGCAAGCAAACACAAACACCAAAAACAATACTCACAGGTGATGACAAAGTGCTATGGAGGTGCTCAAACAAAAGAGAGGTTAATACACAAAGAGAGCATGAAACACAGCGACCTACAAACATGGCATTTCCAGAGAGATTGAGCTCTAGAGCAAACAACTGACAGGGTTTTTAAACCAAGGGAAAGGAACTGTGATTGGGTAGGAAACAGGAGGAGGTGTGTCTTCTGATTGATGATTGATTGGTGACTGATTGGGGAGTGATGATTTTAACCTGTGAGGGGAGAAGGAGAGAAAACAACACAGGATACATATACACACAGACACAGGATACCTGTATCCGTAACACCTGTATCCGTAACACAGATACTATGTTGAAGTTTGAACAGGTCAGACTAAACCTACCTAATAATTTTCTCCCTATTGATGACCGTTGATGAGCAGGCAAGAGGTGAGGCTGGAGGTGAGGTCTTTGCCAAAGCTAACTGGGAAAGACCTCAGCAGCATAGATCAGCTCCTGGCCCCTCATCAAAGATACTGGTTGCACACACACGGAGCACTGATTGCATTATCAATGGTGATTATTATTAGCTTGGTGGAACCAACCTAATCCCTGTGTTCACCTTTCTATTTCACTTCAGATATCATACAGTGTGAAGTGAACACAGCGATCAGGCTGGTTCCACCAGGCTAGGTTATGCCCTGGACATTATGTGCATCTAAGAAGTAGAAAATAAACAACAAATAATGTCAGTTTACATAAATGAGGTTTCACAATTGGGTTATCAAATGTATCAAAGTCATGAAGTGGGTTGCCTTCTGTATTTGTACAAATCATGCGCTTGTGAAAGCTGCTGCCACTGACAGATGAAGTTTGCTTGCCGGATACTTGCCAACATGTGGCTAACTGTTCCATTCATAGGAATGCTCAAAGCGAGGGTATGTCTGCATGATGCTGATGAGGGCCACCTCCCTGCTGGTCTTATTTATGCTGCACGTTCGGCTGCAAACTGGACATCTCTCAAACAACTGTCTTATGAGGTGGTGTTGATTGGGACGGCATGTGACACTGTGATATAATAGCATTTTGTTCTAAAGAAAGGACAAAGCTTTTTGATGATGCTCTTCACAACCAAAATGTTGTAGTTGTATCTGCTTGGCTGGGGAATTCGCCTACAATTTAATCAAGCAGAGTATTTTTTTATACTTTTCACATTTCACCTAACACACATTACCTGTTGTTGTTGATGAAGCCATATGTGTCCTCAGGGCAGTAATGAGGCCTCATGATGGCATGTCCTTTTCATACGAGTCGAGGGAGACTCTGGCAACAACAGAGGAGGTTTAAAACAGGTTCTTGTGTCGCGTGACACACATTTATTCTGTGGTTTTGCCTGACAAGCTGTGAAAATAGCAAGTGAACAGTGAATAAAAATATTTTTGGAGGTCGCTAAACCATTGTAATCACATTGCTGGACATGTTATGAAACCCACCTTTGCTCCTTCTGATAAGTTTATATTTATATATTAATATTAATATTTATATATATTGTCATCCCTCAATTATAATCATAGCTCGAGAAGTAACGTAATCTCGTTTGGAAGCTAATTCTATGCTTTACAGATGTAGACTGACTGGCTCCAGATTGGATTAGATTCAGGCCGGTGACACGTGGTCTTGGGTTGCTATGGTCTTGGGTTAGTTTGAGTTTGTTGCTGCTAGTTAGTACACTGTTGTAGTCAGACATGAGTTAGCTGGTACCATGATAGCTACATCCAATATTTATTTGTGCTCTAGACATGGGTTGTACCTTTGAGGTTAGTGACTGTTTTGTCTAAATTACACGATTATTGCTAAGGTAGGCAAATAATTTGTAGGAAACAATTTTGCTATGTTATGATGTTGTCAAATTTGTTTTAGAGAGATGGCAATGTTCCCATTACTGTTACTAGCAAAGTTCCTAAAAAATAGCTAGCAATGCTAATGTTAGCTAGTTAAAATACAGTGGTCCCCTCAATCTAAGTTAGCTGGCTAAAGTTATACTGCATCTAAAGTCAATCTGGCGACATCACAATCATGGCAAAAGGTTTTCCTGCTAATTATTTGCCTTCTGTTGAAACACTCACACATTTGAGATACCTTATGTGTGTGGGAAACATTTGCTAATATGAAAGAAAATAAAAGGCTGATATTGGCAAGAGCAATTTGTGTGTTTATCTTTTTCATTAGACAATTCCATGTTGAAGGATACCAGATTTATTTTACCTCTACAGATATTGTACATGCCATCTTGAAATGGATTAGTGCAAGCCCTATCCTTGTAATGAAGGTAGGCCATAAAGGGTAGGAAGCATGAGTTTTTACACACCGATGTAGCAACACAAAGTGGTCAAATACTTAGTAATTTAATTGTAGTCGTGATCTGGTTACCTATAAGTAAAAACATAGTTATGTTTTGGGGTTATTACATATTGATGAATTTATTTACAGATAACTTCTAAATTACCCACAATGCACTATTTCTCATCGTCATATGGAGGATCTAATCTGTGCTACCGAGTTCGTATTCTAGCTAGCTTGGTAGCTAGCTAAAGCTGGCTAATGTTAGTCACACTTCATGCTATTCACAGACTTTGAGGCTGTGTTATCTAGTGGGAACCCGTTAGCACACCAGGCGCTTTCTTGCCAGGAGCTCAAAATGTAAGAGAAAATTATACCTGCATGCATGTATCCTTGTGTGTGTGTATCCTTGTGTTGGAGGAAATGTTACAAGCCTGTGATAATATTGTAATATAATGGTACTTCAATGGTAAAATAAAAAGCATTAAAACACAAAAAATGTAATCATACCTGCTTGCTCTAATTCTGCCGTACCTCGTTAGTTCTCCTTTTAGTTTTCCTTTAAAGTTTTCTGCATGTTCTCTTTAAATGTAGTCTACTTGACTTTTGTAACTTTTTCCACCTTGGCTTAGTGCTAGCACGTTAGCTGACAGATATCTGGAATCTATCAATTTTGGATTTCGGCCCTGTGAAGCGCCCGCCTCCCCCCTCGCTTTTGTAACTAACTCAGCCTGTACTCTTTTAAAAGTTTTACACCTGCCAAACTATTCCATTCCTACCAGCTCCAGGCCACCTTCTCCAAGGTGGCATAGCAGTTCAGACGTCTTTTGTCCTCGTCTTGTCGTGTCCTGTATATATATATATTTACAACTTTTTCACATACATTTTATTTTTATTTTCCATCAACTCATCTTCAAAACACTCTCCTGCAACCCGCCTCACCAATGTATATTTATAAAAAAGTATTATTTACCTCAGATCTGTAATCCTCCAAGAAGCTAGCCAGAAACTCCAAGAAGCTAGCCTGAAACTAGCCAGAAGCTAATCCAGAAGCTAGTTCAGAAGCTAGTTGGCTCCTTTACTGGTAAGTCGTTGGTGTTCAGCTAACCACGGTTTGTGGTCATCGGCTATCCTTTGGCTCGAAAGTCTATCGCCAGTTCTGTACGGCGCAGCGCGGCTCGGAGCGGAGCATACCGGACCAATTTTTCTCTCCATGTCCCTGGATTTCGACTGCTCTCTGGACATTCATGCCCGGATCTCACAGCTAGCTAGCCTTTTTTATATATTTTTATTGTAAATATTTTTTTATTTTATTTTTTTTAATTTTTTTTGTTTTCAAATTTTTTATTTTTATTTTTATTTTAATTTTTTTTATTTTATTATTATTATTTTTTTATTATTGTTGTTATGTTTTCTTCTTGGGCCTCTATAACTATATCTATTGTTTTTGTTTTTGTTGTTGTTGTGTGATTTGGATTGATCCCCTCTACCACACGGAACCCCACTAATCTACTGACGGAGCGCAGGAGGTGGCTAACAACAGACCTCCATCCTATGCTAGCTTGCTACCGATGCCCTGGCTAGCTGTCTAAATCACCAACCAACCTCTCCACTCACCGGACCCTTTTGATCACTCGACTAAGCATGCCTCTCCTTAATGTCAATATGTCTTGTCCATTTCTGTTCTGGTTAGTGTTTATTGGCTTATTTCACTGTAGAGCCTCTAGTCCTGCTCACTATACCTTATCCAACCTATTAGTTCCACCACCCACACATGCAATGACATCTCCTGGTTTCAACGATGTTTCTAGAGACAATATCTCGCTCTTCATCACTCAATACCTAGGTTTACCTCCACTGTATTCACATCCTACCATACATTTGTCTGTACATTATACCTTGATGCTATTTTATCGCCCCCAGAAACCTCCTTTTACTCTATGTTCCAGACGTTCTAGACGACCAATTCTCATAGCTTTTAGCCGTACCCTTATTCTACTCCTCCTATGTTCCTCTGGCGATGTAGAGGTGAATCCAGGCCCTGCAGTGCCTAGCTCCACTCCTATTCCCCAGGCGCTCTCTTTTGACGACTTCTGTAACCGTAATAGCCTTGGTTTCATGCATGTTAACATTAGAAGCCTCCTCCCTAAGTTTGTTCTATTCACTGCTTTAGCACACTCTGCCAACCCGGATGTTCTAGCTGTGTCTGAATCCTGGCTTAGGAAGACCACCAAAAACTCTGACATTTTAATTCCAAACTACAACATTTTCAGACAAGATAGAACTGCCAAAGGGGGCGGTGTTGCAATCTACTGCAAAGATAGCCTGCAGAGTTCTGTCCTACTATCCAGGTCTGTACCCAAACAATTCGAACTTCTACTTTTAAAAATCCACCTCTCTAAAAACAAGTCTCTCACCGTTGCCGCCTGCTATAGACCACCCTCTGCCCCCAGCTGTGCTCTGGACACCATATGTGAACTGATTGCCCCCCATCTATCTTCAGAGTTCGTGCTGCTAGGCGACCTAAACTGGAACATGCTTAACACCCCAGCCATCCTACAATCTAAACTTGATGCCCTCAATCTCACACAAATAATCAATGAACCTACCAGGTACCTCCCCAAAACCTTAAACACGGGCACCCTCATAGATATCATCCTAACCAACTTCCCCTCTAAATACACCTCTGCTGTCTTCAACCAAGATCTCAGCGATCACTGCCTCATTGCCTGCATCCGTAATGGGTCAGCGGTCAAACGACCTCCACTCATCACTGTAAAACGCTCCCTGAAACACTTCTGCGAGCAGGCCTTTCTAATCGACCTGGCCGGGGTATCCTGGAAGGATATTGATCTCATCCCGTCAGTAGAGGATGCCTGGATATTTTTTAAAAATGCCTTCCTAACCATCTTAAATAAACATGCCCCATTTAAGAAATTTAGAACCAGGAACAGATATAGCCCTTGGTTCTCCCCAGACCTGACTGCCCTTAACCAACACAAAAACATCCTATGGCGTTCTGCATTAGCATCGAACAGCCCCCGTGATATGCAGCTGTTCAGGGAAGCTAGAAATCATTATACACAGGCAGTTAGAAAAGCCAAGGCTAGCTTTTTCAAGCAGAAATTTGCTTCCTGCAACACTAACTCAAAAAAGTTCTGGGACACTGTAAAGTCCATGGAGAATAAGAACACCTCCTCCCAGCTGCCCACTGCACTGAAGATAGGAAACACTGTCACCACTGATAAATCCACCATAATTGAGAATTTCAATAAGCATTTTTCTACGGCTGGCCATGCTTTCCACCTGGCTACTCCTACCCCGGACAACAGCACTGCACCCCCAACAGCAACTCGCCCAAGCCTTCCCCATTTCTCCTTCTCCCAAATCCATTCAGCTGATGTTCTGAAAGAGCTGCAAAATCTGGACCCCTACAAATCAGCCGGGCTAGACAATCTGGACCCTTTCTTCCTAAAATTATCTGCCGAAATTGTTGCCACCCCTATTACTAGCCTGTTCAACCTCTCTTTCGTGTCGTCTGAGATTCCCAAAGATTGGAAAGCAGCTGCGGTCATCCCCCTCTTCAAAGGGGGGGACACTCTTGACCCAAACTGCTACAGACCTATATCTATCCTACCGTGCCTTTCTAAGGTCTTCGAAAGCCAAGTCAACAAACAGATTACCGACCATTTCGAATCTCACCATACCTTCTCTGCTATGCAATCCGGTTTCAGAGCTGGTCATGGGTGCACCTCAGCCACGCTCAAGGTCCTAAACGATATCTTAACCGCCATCGATAAGAAACATTACTGTGCAGCCGTATTCATTGATCTGGCCAAGGCTTTCGACTCTGTCAATCACCATATCCTCATCGGCAGACTCGACAGCCTTGGTTTCTCAAATGATTGCCTCGCCTGGTTCACCAACTACTTCTCTGATAGAGTTCAGTGTGTCAAATCGGAGGGTCTGCTGTCCGGACCTCTGGCAGTCTCTATGGGGGTGCCACAGGGTTCAATTCTTGGACCGACTCTCTTCTCTGTATACATCAATGAGGTCGCTCTTGCTGCTGGTGAGTCCCTGATCCACCTCTACGCAGACGACACCATTCTGTATACTTCCGGCCCTTCTTTGGACACTGTGTTAACAACCCTCCAGGCAAGCTTCAATGCCATACAACTCTCCTTCCGTGGCCTCCAATTGCTCTTAAATACAAGTAAAACTAAATGCATGCTCTTCAACCGATCGCTACCTGCACCTACCCGCCTGTCCAACATCACTACTCTGGACGGCTCTGACTTAGAATACGTGGACAACTACAAATACTTAGGTGTCTGGTTAGACTGTAAACTCTCCTTCCAGACCCATATCAAACATCTCCAATCCAAAGTTAAATCTAGAATTGGCTTCCTATTTCGCAACAAAGCATCCTTCACTCATGCTGCCAAACATACCCTTGTAAAACTGACCATCCTACCAATCCTCGACTTTGGCGATGTCATTTACAAAATAGCCTCCAATACCCTACTCAACAAATTGGATGCAGTCTATCACAGTGCAATCCGTTTTATCACCAAAGCCCCATATACTACCCACCATTGCGACCTGTACGCTCTCGTTGGCTGGCCCTCGCTTCATACTCGTCGCCAAACCCACTGGCTCCATGTCATCTACAAGACCCTGCTAGGTAAAGTCCCCCCTTATCTCAGCTCGCTGGTCACCATAGCATCTCCCACCTGTAGCACACGCTCCAGCAGGTATATCTCTCTAGTCACCCCCAAAACCAATTCTTTCTTTGGCCGCCTCTCCTTCCAGTTCTCTGCTGCCAATGACTGGAACGAACTACAAAAATCTCTGAAACTGGAAACACTTATCTCCCTCACTAGCTTTAAGCACCAACTGTCAGAGCAGCTCACAGATTACTGCACCTGTACATAGCCCACCTATAATTTAGCCCAAACAACTACCTCTTTCCCAACTGTATTTAATTTTAATTTATTTATTTATTTTGCTCCTTTGCACCCCATTATTTTTTATTTCTACTTTGCACATTCTTCCATTGCAAAACTACCATTCCAGTATTTTACTTGCTATATTGTATTTACTTTGCCATCATGGCCTTTTTTGCCTTTACCTCCCTTCTCACCTCACATTGTATATAGACTTGTTTATACTGCATCATTGACTGTATGTTTGTTTTTACTCCATGTGTAACTCTGTGTCGTTTTATCTGTCGAACTGCTTTGCTTTATCTTGGCCAGGTCGCAATTGTAAATGAGAACTTGTTCTCAACTTGCCTACCTGGTTAAATAAAGGTAAAATAAAAATAAAAAAATAAATCTGTGACTACAGATGGAAATTCATAGATACTGTATCTTTGTGGTGTTTACAGGCTCAGTACAAGATGCCCATGCACTGAAGCACAGCCCTGTCTACCTCCACAGCCTCTATCCACCACGAGGCTGGGGATGGAGTGTATCCCTGCCTGGTGGAGCACATCTGTCTGAAGACACTCTACAGGCAGCTAGTGACGGGTGCAGTGGAGGCCACTAACAATGTCAAGCATTCCAGGGCGGGGAGTGTGGTGGAGCAGTCCTTTCGGGATAATGAAGAAATATACATCTAAAAGAAGGATACAGTTGATATTAACTTTATGAACCAAATTGCAGAGGTGTGATCAAGTCACCGCTGTCACGAGGCATGAGGTCCAAAGTCCCAAGTCGTAAGTCAAACTGGTCATGTCTCAAATCCCACTCCTAAGTCTCAAAGTGGCAAGTCCCGTCAAGTCACGTCACATGTCAAATCACTAATAGAAAAGCAGTAAAGGGATCTAGAGAGTTGAAAGTCAACAGACAAGAACAAGCTTGACGACATGCTGTGTAATGGAGGGCCTGCCGTCAATCACCTCATCCATTTTAGCATACCATTTCCAGGAGGCAGCAGTGGTCTCTCCTCCCTCTGTTTGGGGACATTTCAAATGGAACTCATACATGTTATGTGTTGCTCCCATGTTTCATGAGCTGAAATAAAAGATCCCAGAATTTTTCCATATGCACAGAAAGCTTATTTCTCTCAGATGTGCACACATTTGTTTACATCCCTTATAGTGAAAATTTGCAAAGATAATCCATCCACCTGATAGGTGTGGCATATCAAGAAGCTGATTAAACAGCATGATCATTACACAGTTGCACCTTGTGCTGGGGACAATTTAAAAAAGCAATTTTTCTCAGTTTCACTGCTGGCGTGGTTACTGCGTTTTGCATTTGTAGGGCAGCATAGAGATGAGGTTACTTTATTATTACATTCAAATTCATCTCGTAAAACAAATGTAATACACAACAACTGAAATATTTGATTGATTAAATGATGGTTAATAAGTGATAAGCAGTAATGGGTAGTCACTACCAACAAGGGACTTTTATTATTTGTTTTATTTTGTGTTACAGCATTCAACCCACATAATGCATTTAATGTAAAGAAAAATAATTGAAAACAACATTGAAAACCGTGATTATTTTTAATAATTGAACTGAAACCGACCACAAAAAGCATCAAAAAGCATTAATGATGTACTGGGTGAAGTTGGAATCCTGTGTTGGCATTATGTACTACAGTAGATGATGAGTTGAGTAGTTCAGTATCAGGTATGAAGGTAAGACCCAGATGCAGACAACGTCGAATTAACAATGGTTTGGTTTAATAAGACAGGTCAAGGCAGGGAGGTGTCAGTAAACCAGAGGTGTCAGTAAACCAGAGGTGGGGCAACGGTACCGGATGGCAGGCAGGCTCAGGGTAGGCAGAGGTCAATAATCAGTAAACCAGAGGTGGGGCAACGGTACCGGATGGCAGGCAGGCTCAGGGTAGGCAGAGGTCAATAATCCAGAGGTGGGGCAATGGTACAGGTCGGCACACAGGCTCAGGGGCAGGCAGAGTGGTCAGGCAGGCGGGCTCAGTGTCAGGACAGGCAAGGGTCAAAACCAGGTGGGCGAGAAAAGAGAGACTGGGAAAAGCAGGAGCTGAGAACAAAAACGCCGGTTGACTTGACAAGCAAGATGAACTGGGAACTGTGATAGTACCACCCCCCCCCCCCCCCTCTCTCTCTAGGGGCGCCACCTGGCGTCCTACCTGGGCGCATACCTGGTTGACCAAAGTGCTGGCAGTGGAAGTCGGCAATGTCTATAGCATAGACCATGTTGGAGACCATGTCCACCCGGGGTCCGTGGATGTGCTGCATCATAAGCAGGGCCGTCTCCTTGGCCGTGGGTAGTTTGGAGAGTGGAAAGAAGTGGGCGGCTTTGGAAAACCATTCGACCACAGTCAGGATGGCAGTGTTGTCCTCAGATGGGGGAGACACGTGATGAAATCCAGGAATATATGGGACTAGGGATGGTGAGGGATAGGCAGTGGTTGGAGAAGACCAGCCAGAGCTTGTAGAGGAGTCTTGTTCTGTGCGCAGACCGTGCAGGCGGAGATAAATGCGGCAACATCCGGAACCATAGTAGACCACCAAAAGCGACGTCGCACAAAGGCCAGGGTCCGATGAGAGCCCGGGTGACAGGCAAGCCTGGAGGAATGGTTCCACTCCAGGTCCACGGAGCGGACAGCGTCAGGCACAACATCCAGTTATCTGGCCCCCCCAGCAGTCGGCTGGGACTGCTGTGCCTCCCAGACCTGTTTCCCTTTACCCCAGCTGAGTGCTATTGCCAGGCACGAGGTCGGAAGGAGTGGTAACCGCGCAAGACAGGGAATCCGGCTTGACGTCCTTGGACCCCGGCCGGAAGGAGAGAGTAAAGTTGAACCGGGTAAACAGCAGGGCCCATCTCACTTGCCTGGAGTTGAGGCGCTTGGAGGTGCGGAGATACTCCAGGTTTTTGTGGTCGGTCCACACAATGAACGGATGTTCCGCCCCTTCTAGCCAGTGCCTCCATTCATCCAACGCCGTCTTCACCACGAGAAGCTCCCGATTCCCCACATCATAATTCCTCTCCGTGGCATTGAGGTGGTGGGAGAAGAAGGCGCAGGGACGCAGCTTAAGGTCCAGGGCAGAACGTTGGGACAGGACAGCCCCACTACGACATCCGAAGAATCGGCCTCCACCACAAACTTATGGGAAGGGTCAGGATGAACCAGGATAGGACCAGTGGTGAAGTGGTATTTAAGATCCCAGAATGCCCAGTCAGAGGCAGAGGACCATGTGAACGGAACCTTGGTAGAGGTGAGTGCAGACATGGGAAGGCCAGGGTGATGTAACCCCAGATAAAACAGTGATAAAAGTTGGCGAACCCTTGCAGCTGCACCCTGGACTTAGGCGGAGGCCAATCCACCACCGCTCTCACCTTCTTGGGATCCATCTGGACACTCCCAGCAGAGATGATGTAGCCCAGAAAGGGAATAGTGGAGCGATGGAACTCACACTTTTCTGCCTTAACAAACAACCTGTTCACCAGAAGGCGCTGGAGAACCTGTTGTTTGTGGAGCATGTGTTCTTGGGGGGAGCAGGAGAAGATGAGGATGTTATCAATGTAGACAATAGACGAACTGGTTCAACATGTCGAGGAGAACATCATTCACCAGAGCCTGAAACACGGCAGGGGCTTTAGTGAGGCCAAAGGGAATGACCAGATATTCATACTGGCCGCTAGCCATGTTGAAGACGGTCTTCCACTCGTCCCCGTCTCGTATCCGCACTAGGTGGTAGGTGTTTCGTAGATCCAGCTTTGAGAAAACAGTGGCCTCCTGGAGTGGCTCAAAGGCAGAGGAGGAAATGAGTGGTAGCAAATTGTTCTTCACAGGTAATGTCATAAACTCACCGGTAGTCAATGCACGGGTGCAGGGTGTTGTCCTTTTTCTCCACAAAGAAGAACCCTGCCCCAGCAGGAGAGGAAGAGGAATAGATAAATCCTGTCGCTAAGGAGTCCTAAATGTAGGTCTCCATAGCCTTGGTCTCTGGTCCTGACAGAGAGTAAAGACATCCCCGGGGCAGCGTTGTGCTAGGGAGAAGGTCAATCCCGCAGTCATAGGGGCGGTGTGGCTGAAGGGAAGTGGCCCGGGACTTGCTGAACACCTCCCGGAGGTCCTGGTACTCCGCGGGGATGGCGTAGAGGTCCGGAGCAACTTCCGAGCCCCCAGGAAGACATCCCAGGGTAAGGTGCACCGACTTCAGACAATGGGCGTGGCAGAATGGACCCAAGCCCACAATGGGACCAGTAGACCAGTTGATGAGGGGATTGTGTCTCTGGAGCCAGGAGAATCCCTTAACCACAGGAATCTGGGGGGACTTGATGAGCAGGAATTGAATGGTCTCGCTGTGATTCACTGACACACGTAGGTTGATGGGAGTGGTGTTATGGGTGACCCGGCCTATAGAGCGCCCGTCCAGCGCTCAACATCCATGGGAATGGAAAGGGGCTGAGTGGGGATGTTCAGCTTGGAAGCCAGTGTGGCATCCAAAAAAAAGCTCTCATCAGCCCCAGGGTCAATGAGACCCTGGGGCTGATGTTTCCCCACAGCAGAATGACATCAAAATGGGTGCGAGTAAGGGAGGCTGAAAAGTTCTCCATGTGGCCCACCAGAGTACTCCCTCCTACCAGTGAGCCTGGTCTTTTACCGGGAAAGGGGACACAAAATGACCAAAAGTCCCGCAATACAGAAAGCTCCTTGTGTTGATCCTGTGTTGCCGTTCCGCTGGCGACAGCCCAGCTCTGCCTAGTTGCATAGGCTTGGGAAACAGTGCCTCAGCCGTCTTTGGTGACTCTCGAGGGAGGTTGGGAAACTCGGGTGCTTTCGGCAACGGGACCATCGGGTACTTCTGGGATGACTCGGAACCTCCTGATGTGGGGAGGATGTCATAAAAGTCAACATGATGTAGGCTATTAGGCTAATTTGCTATAATTGAATCAAAAACATTGGACTACTTTAGTTTAACGATGATATGGTTGCCATAGTGCAGTGAGGTAGCCTAGGCAGAATATATTGTAAATATTTAATTGTTTTTGAGTGTTTTTTTATCGCTTTTTTCAACTCTTTTTTTGTTTTTGATAACTTCTTGATAGAGTTACTGAAATATCTGGTGGTGACTCACAGAATTGCAGGACTGATTATGGCAAGTCAGTTTATATTTGATTATATGATTTGAATGATGCAGCAACACCAGATCAACATCATCGCCTTTTTGGCCTCCTGCCCCAGTTCCTAGAGGGAAGTGGACTGCGGTGTGAGTGGATACAGAGGCTCGCTTCGTAGGGGGCTTTTCTGGACCACTGCTGAGATGTGGTGCTCTAACTGTTTCTATTACAGTCGCCGAAGCATCACAGAGGTGGGTGCTATATTTTAGTAGTGGATGATCCAGCCTACCTACGGAGTAGGGGCTGTAACTATCGAAGATAACATGGTGCCCTGTCACACCCTGACCTGAGAGAGCCTTTTTTATGTCTCTAATTTGGTTTGGTCAGGGTGTGATTTGGGTGGGCATTCTATGTTCTGATTTTCTATGTTTTCTATTTATTTGTGTTTGGCCGGGTATGGTTCTCAATCAGGGACAGCTGTCTTTCGTTGTCTCTGATTGGGAATCATACTTAGGCAGCCTTTTCCGCTGTTGGTTTTGTGGGAAGTTGACTTATGTTAGTGGCACTATCACCCTGTAAGCTTCACGGTTGTTTCTTCGTTTGTTGGTGACATTTTAAAGAAAAGGAAAATGAACGCTCACCATGCTGCACGTTGGTCCACTTCTTTCGACGGCCGTGACATGCCCGACAACGAGCTCCATGGCCTGTCTGTCACATGTCTCTACCTCCCTGCCTGTCTATACCATCTATGCTCCCTCCTCATCATCTAAAGCTGTGGAGGACTAAGAACGGACAGATCTCTACGTTTGTTTTGTTTAATCATTTAGGTAATTTTGTTTTTAAAGGAATTTAGAAATTGTACTTGTAATGAAAAGTGCTATGTAAAATACATCTATTATTATTATTATTATTATTGTTATAACTGATGATTTATTTGTGTGTGCATGGCCCAAGGCCAATTAGTGTTAGAAGTACATTTCAATCATTGATGGTGGAATTGGCATCCAGTGTTCAATTAAATGTTATAGATTTATAACTGATGATATACATATGGTGCATTCGGAAAGTATTTAGACCCCTTGACTTTTTCCACATTTTGTTACGTTACAGCCTGAAATGGATTAATTGTCCCCTCCCCCTCATCAATCTACACACATTACCCCATAATGATAAAGCAAACCAAGAATTGCAGAAAGTTTTGCAAATGTGTAAAAAATAAAAAAACATTAAGTTTGCATAAGTTTTCAGACCCTTCACTCAGCACTTTGTTGAAGCACCTTTGGCAGGGATTACAGCCTCGAGTCTTCTTGGGTATGACACTACAAAATTGGCACACCTGTATTTGGGGAGTTTCTCCCATTCTTCTCTGGAGATCCTCTCAAGCTCTGTCAGGTTTGATGGGAAGCGTCGCTCCACAGCTATTTTCAGATCTCTCCAGAGATGTTCGATTGGGTTCAAGTCCGGGCTCTGGCTGGGCTACTCAAGAACATTCAGAGACTTTTACCGAAGCCACTCCTGCATTGTCTTGGCTGTTTTCTTAGGGTTGCTGTCCTGTTGCAAGGTGAACCTTCGCCCCAGTCTGAGGTCCCGAGTGCTCTGGAGCAGGTTTTTAATCAAGGATCTCTCTGTACTGTCTCTCTGTTCATCTTTGTCCCGATCCTGACTAGTCTACCAGTCCCTGCCGCTGAAAAACATCCTTCACCGTAGGGATGGTGCCAGGTTTCCTCCAAACGTGACACTTGGCATTCAGGCCAAAGAGTTCAATCTTGGTTTCATCAGACCAGAAAATCTTGGTCTGAGAGTCTTTAGGTTCCTTTTGGCAAACTCCAAGCATCCTGTTATGTGCCTTTTACTGAGGAGTGGCTTCTGTCTGGCCACTCTACCATAAAGGCCTGATTCCCCCTTCCCCAGATCTGTGCCTCGACACAATCCTGTCTTGGAGCTCTACAGACAAATCCTTCGACCTCATGGCTTGGTTTTTGCTCTGACATGCACTGTCAACTGTGGGACCTTACATTGACAGGTGTGTGCTTTTCCAAATCATGTCTAATCAATTGAATTTACCAGAGGTGGACTCCAATCAAAGTGTAGAAATATCTCAAGGATGATCAATGGAAACGGGATGCACCTGAGCTCAATTTTGAGTCTCATAGCGAAGAGTATGAATAATGATATTTTTATTCTTTATGAATTTGCGCAAAAAAAATTCAAACCTGTTTTTGCTTTGTCTTTATGGGGTATTGCATGTAGATTGAGGACATTTTTTATTTATTTAATCCAATTTAGAATAAGGCTGTAACGTAACAAAATGTGGAAAAAGGGGTCTGAATTATTTCCAAAGTCACTATTTGTTATGCCCTGGTCAGCAAAAAGGTACAGTATGTGTGTGAGTGAGGAAATTCCCATGGTCACATGTAGAATAGTCATATAACTCATTAATGTTGATCAGTCAACCCTATCACCACCCAAACCAGCCCCAATACCAGTTGTCCTGTTATTGAGCCATCAGAGGGGGAGAGGGCAAGGTTTCAAAGAGAGAGAGGGGGTTAGGAAGAGAGGGTCAGAGAGAGAGAGAGAGAGAGAGAGGGTGCGAACTGAGAACAACTTTTCCCCATTGATTGATGCATCATTGATGCATTCCTGCAATTAACAGAAGACCTCTCTTTCTCTCCATTTGCTCATTTCAGGCCAGGAAACTACGCCAGGTAAGACATCTTATTGTACATATATTAACCTGTGTTCCAGGTGTAGTTTAGTATGATTCCATTTGCAGAATCAAGACTCCCCTGCTGGAGATGGCAAATAGAAACAAACGCAACTCGGGCTGTTGCTACTTGCTGAAGTATAGACAAGTGATGACTTCCTGAAGTCTGTATCAATTGTTGAAACTTGATGATTTATGAAATGCATTTTGGAATAATGTTTTACTTGTAGACTTTGATTTCCCATTACATAAATATACACTGGCGTCTGTCAATGGATCATATCTTTTTAATGTTCTTTGGGAAATAATGTTTGAACAGAAAATTGTTCTGAAGCAAAGCGTCTAAAGCAATTTGGTTTAATGGAATTGAATTGCTGCTAACTGATTAAGAATGTACTCAAAACCATTTTCATCTCAATTACTATATATTATAATATTGTAAGCACTTCTCATGATACTTTTATTTTAATATTGTAAGCACTTCTCATGATACTTTTTCAACACAATATTTTTTGGGTGATAGGTTTGTGATTGTTTCAGAAACAGACATTGTAGTCTGTTAGGCAGATGTGACAATTGAATGTACGCCAGAGAGAGGTGGGGTGAGATAGGAGGGGGGAACTGTGACAGGACTGTTGTGTGTGTGGTGCACGTGTGAGAGAGAGAGAGAGAGAGAGAGAGGGAATAATAGAGAGACAACGATAGACAGAGAGCAGGATTGCGATAAAGAGAGAGCGAGAGAGAGAGAAAAAGAGGGGGAGAGAGAGAAAGACACATCGTTACAACATTGTACATATACATACTGACATTTGAAATGTCTTTATTCTTTTGGAACTTCTGTGAGTGTAATGTTTATTGTTCATTTTATTTTATATATTTTGTATATTATCTACTTCACTTGCTTTGGCTATGTTAACATATGTTTCCCATGCCAATAAAGCCCCTTGAATTGAATTGAATTGAAAGAGAGATGAAGGGAAAGAGAGGCAGAGGGATCGAGAGAGAAACATAGAGAGAAGGGGGGAGGCATAGGGAGGGTGAGTGAGAGAGAGACCAAAGACCTATTGTTTGTATCTATCAGTGTGGCTGCATGTCCACATTAAGTGGGTTTGCAGGCCCATCGATCAGGCTGGCAGAGCAGAGAGGTGATGGCCTGTAGGTCCCACTCATCCTGCCCACTGGGTGTGAAGGACACTGATGTGACAGAACTAATTACACACACAGGAAGCCAGCAATAACAAGAGCCACACAAGCTCAACACGGCCTCAACACAGCCTTAACCACCTACGGCCATAACAAACATATTCCCCTAATCCACTTAAAAATTATATTTGGGTCTTTTTTTAATTCGTCCACTGTTGTAACATTCCCAAACTGTTTTGCATGACAGCAATCAAGTTTAAGATATAGGACTTTAAAAAAGCTAAATGTAACTTGCCTTATCATTGTGATAATGCAAAACGCATCATCATAATGATGTGGCATCATGATGATGTGTTCTCTGGGAATACTATGCCACAGTAACATGAGTAACCTAAGTATTGCAAATAGCTTTCCCAGTTTACCCAATATCTAGTGGTATGTCATGTGCTGAAGTACTCTGCTTATCTGTTTTAATTATGCATCTTTCCATTGAGTTAGCCTCCAATTTAATTATTTCCTCATTGATCTGTGATCATCAGAAGTCAATGCAGCTGGGTCTCTCTCTCTCTCTCACACACACACATGCACGGGGACACACACAAACACAATAGCAGTATGCACACGCACACAAACACAATAATTGTACACACACACACACACACACAAACACAAAAGTTGTACACACACACAGACACACAAACACAATAGTAGTATATAGACAGTCACAACCGGACACTCTTCTACATATACAGTATCTACACTCCCCTCCATATGTATTTGGACAGGGAAAATATATATTTTTCAATTGTCTCTATACTCGTTGGATGCATTTGCAGTTTGTTGTGGGTTATGTTTTGTGCAATAGGAGCTGAATGGTGAACGATGACTGAAGTAAAAAAAAAATTAAGTAAGTAGATACGATGTTTCTGAACACTTCTAAATGAATCCTAAGAATGCCATGATTAAGAAAAATCATGAATTAATAATGATGTGTGAGAAGGTTACAGAGGCTACAACAAAACATGCTAACCTCTCACCATTACCAATAACAGGGGAGGTTAGCATTTTTGTGGGATATGATCTTTGTGTCTCTAACATTCACATCCATCATTAATCACTATTCATTCTTGGTAATCCAAAATGTTCCAAAATATATTATATTCTTACTTCGAATAAAGGTGACTCCAAATTAAACATTATTCACCATTCAGTCGCTATTGGGAAAAATATAATCTGAAACACAACCAAAACAAAATGCAAATGCATCCAACAAGTTTGTCGGGTCACAAGCTTGATGTAGTCATTGAGTGCAAGGAATATGGGACCAAATACTAAACGTTTGACTACTGTAATGCACTATAAGTGAATTTGTCCAAATACCTACAACTTCACATGGGGGGACTAGATACAAGTGCATTAATTTCTAAACAGGACCACAGATATGTATGAAAAGAACTTGAAATAAAAGGTGACATTTTGTACTTTTGCCTCATATGAAACACTGATCTCAAATCCAAAATGCAAGAGTATCTAGCCAAATTGAAAATGTTTTCTTCACTGTCCAAATATATGTGGAAGGGAGTGTATTTAAAAATATATATAAAAATATACATGTATATATAAACTCAGCAAAAAAAGAAACCCTGTATTTCAAAGACAATTTGTAAAAATCCAAATAATTTCACAGATCCTCATTGCAAATGGTTTAAACACTGTTTCTCATGCTTGTTCAATGAACCATAAACAATTCATGAACATACACCTGTGGAACGGTCGTTAAGACACTAACAGCTTACAGACGATATGCAATTAAGGTCACCGTTATGAAAACTAAGGACACTGAAAAAGCCTTTCAACTGACTCTGAAAAACACCAAAAGAAAGATGCCCAGGGTCCCTGCTCATCTGCGTGAACGTGCATTATGTATGATGCAAGGAGGCATGAGGACTGCAGACGTGGCCAGGGCAATAAATTGCAATGTCCGTACTGTGAGACGCCTAAGACAGCGCTACAGGGAGACAGGACGGACAGCTGATCATCCTCGTAGTGGCAGACCACATTGTAACAACACCACAGGATCGGAACATCCGAACATCACACCTGCGGGACAGGTACAGGATGGCAACGACAACTGCCAGAGTTACACCAGGAACGCACAATCCCTCCATCAGTCCTCCATCAGTGCTCAACAACAACGTCGCCAATGGGCACAAACCCACTGTCGCTGGACCAGACAGGACTGGCAGTGCTCTTCACTGACGAGTCGTGGTTTTGTCTCACCAGGGGTGATGGTCGGATTCCCGTTTATTGTCGAAGGAATGAGCGTTACACCGAGGCTTGTACACCTTGTACTTGGAGGTGGAGGGTCCATCATAGTCTGGGGCGGTGTGTCACAGCATCATCGGACTGAGCTTGTTGTCATTGCAGGCTATCTCAACGCTGTGCGTTACAGGGAAGACATCCTCCTCCCTCGTGGTACCTTTCCTGCAGGCTCATCCTGACATGACCCTCCAGCTTGACAATGCCACCAGCCATACTGCTCGTTCTGTGCATGATTTCCTTTAAGACAGGAATGTCAGTGTTCTGCCATGGCCAGCGAAGAGCCCGGATCTCAATCCCATTGAGCACGTCTGGGACCTGTTGGATCGGAGGGTGAGGGTTAGGGCCATTTGTTATGAGATTTTGATGAATAATGACTAAATTAGGTATACATTATTTAGCTTAAAACTACAACTAAACAGAATACTACTGTGTTACTGTATGGATGTATGAATCTTATTATAATCATAGTACTGAATATAATGTGTGTAATTATAATCAAGGATTAGAATAAAGACTCTCTGTTCCTTGTTAGAAACAAATGAAGTTATTGTCAGACTGGCTAGAATGCTGTATTCCTTACGGACATCTTATCTCTACACAGGGAGAGGAGAGACCTTGGGCTTGTAGTCATTATTTAACAGGTGGTGGTCGATGTGGGAAGGCTTGTGAACTGTACTGCCATTGTATCGGAGTGGAGGAAGGACAGTTTAGAACCTATGACGTCATTTTTAGTTTATAACCTGTTGTAAATTGTACCATGATCAGTACTCTCGAGAATAAACGCTATTGATTGATTTTGAGACTGGCCTCTGTCTATTTTATGCAATAAGTATCTTATAAATTCTTAGAAATGGGCAGAGTGTTTTAATTGAATTGGTTAATAAACGTATAGGAATCAAATTCCTTTAACACCATTCCCCCCAGAAAACTTGCAGGTGCCTTGGTGGAAGAGTGGGGTAACATCTCACAGCAAGAACTGGCAAATCTGGTGTAGTCCATGAGGAGGAGTACTTAATGCAGCTGGTGGCCACACCATATACTGACTATTACTTTTGATTTTGACCCCCCCCCCCCCCTTGTTCAGGGACACATTATTCAATTTCTGTTAGTCACATGTCTGTGGAACTTGTTCAGGTTATGTGTCAGTTGTTGAATTTTGTTATGTTCATACAAATATTTACCCATGTTAAGTTTGCTGAAAATCAATGCAGTTGACAGTGAGGACGTTTTTTTGTTGTTGCTGAGTTTATGTACATTTTTGTTAACGTAATGGTTGTGTAAGTTGTGCTTAATATACACTGTTATTTTGCTAATCTTTCCCGTAGTCTTTTTTGTAATCCAGGATGGACCATGAGCGAATGGGAGACCGGGGAATGGGGGGCATTCACCATCGATATGAAGAGGAGGGTGAGTGAGATACAGTACATCAGGCTTTCATCCTAATCTAAAAATACATTGCTGTTCCTCTTTAAAACAAACATTATGTATATTGTACAATGGGCCTATCATAATGGAATAGGTCAAACTTTTTCTTGCTTACAAGAAGACATGAGAGATGTTTTAAAATAATCGACAAGACAGTTCAGATCAGTTACTTTTAATTGCATAGCATTCATCATTTTACTGTATTTAAATATCTAATGTATATTTATTAGATCAATCATTTGTGTAAATGTGCAATTTATCTCAATGAAGAATTCACTATGTTCTATGTGATGATAATTGGCGATAACAAAGATTAAAGATCAACATGATTGGGATCGACATTGGATACCATTTTATATGCAGACATGAGTTTGCATGTGTGTGTCTGTGTGTTTGCGTCTGTGTGTGTGTGTGCGTGCATGCATGCGCGCGTGTGTATGCATGTGAAAGATTGTGTGTAAACCTGTGTGTGTGTTTGCATGTACTTTCAGTTTGGGTCACCGTGTCCTGAGCAGACCTGTGTCTATCAATTTGCCAGCAGGGATGTGTGTTGTTCCAACCGTTTTTTTTTTGCACCATTGGTTTAGAACAATGTTCTAATTGCCAATAATGTTTAATTGTAGTTGTTGCCTCAAATGAACTTGATCATGCACTGACATTCAAAAAAGCAGCCCATTGGAAAGCGACAGTACAGTCGCTATCAAAGTAATATACAACAACACAAAAGTTGACATGGTTGTGGTTTGTAGCTGACAGGAAAACATGACAAAGTATGTCACTTAGGAAAGATCATGTGCAGAAGAAGAGTGGTCTTTTACAGTATACAAATCATTAACAACAATGCATTTGATTTGTCATTCATTATGTAAGTGAGTGGCTTTTTCATTAGAGAAACATACACGAACACTGTGTCATCATTTATTCATTGTTTGTTTCAATGACTGAACATTCATGGAAATATTCCTTTGTGTACCAGGGGCTAATGAATAATGTGATGGGACTCAGTTATTATGTGTTGGTTGTTGCTTGGCTTTTCTAGGTATTGTACTGTACAACTATTATCAGGCCTTGCTTGATGGATTTTTAATGATGTTCTGTTTCATGTTTTGCAGTACATTTCCCTCGATGACATGTTAATGTACTTTAATACCGGTTCTTTCCAGACCATTAGTCCAACTGCATTGGTGTCCCAGTACCCAACTTTGTTGTTAACTTAACTTTGGATTACCGTTTGTCCACAGACCAGCAGAACATCTACATCGGTGTCCCGGTGCCTCGTGGGTACAGACGGAAGCGCCGGCGAAGACGTTCTGCAGGGGGCCATGAGGCGGGGAACATGGAGAGGGGGGACAGTCACTATGACCAGCACAAACAACATGACCACGAGCATGATGACAGGGACAGATACAGAGACATAGACATTGAGGAGGGACTCCTGGACCAACACGACATTCAAGTCCCTCAAGACATCAACCGCACAGGTAAGTCATGGTCTGCATCCCAAATGGCAACCCTAATTGCTATGTAGTGCACTTATTTTTTTATCAGGTCCACAATCACATTACACTTCAGTGCCTATGCACCATAACAACCAATGGTCAGAGGTGATTTTAGCATGTAAATCTTGGTGGGGCAAACTCAACTGTTTTATTATCATGCATGCAAGCAAAGCCACAACACAACACTAAACAATACATGAATTGCACCATAACGGTGACAAACGGTGCCCAAAAACTGTTAGGGCCTACATAATGCTGTCCCAAAAGCAGAGCTTTCTTTTCAGCACCACGGAGTGAATCCTTACCACCGCCACACCCGACTATCAGTGGAGCCTTGTCTGGCAGCGAAACTGTTCATTCAGCCTCATTTAGTGCCTTTCTAAAAAACGTGGCAGAAGTCATGCTAGATTGACAGCATGACCAATGTATTCAACCTTTTCTGGCCCATGGTGTTGCATGTGAATGTTTATCCTTTTAAGTTTGGAAAAGAGACCCTTAAACCCAGACTTGGACCACACACCCTCTTCACTGAATAGCAGGCTAGTGATTGCTTTGTAACACTTGCAGTTAACCACTGATTCGTTCCAAACCACTCATTGTTGAATTTGTGATTTTCAACTTGTGTAATGTTTATGTCCAATAGCCAATGAGCACCGATACTTTTTATCTCTAATTTATCTTCATATGACAACAATTGCAAGGATTTGGCAGTAGATTGTCGACTTGATTCATGATAATGACTCTTTGTCTATCTTGCTACCTAAGATTTTGAAAGTATGATGTTGACATGATCAGTCTAATCACAGCTACGGTATATATAATGTGATTTGATGTCATTTTGTCTGTGGCCAATGACCTTGAGCCTTCTTGGATGGGCACTTCTAATGTAGATCTATGGCAGCAGCCAAGGGGTTTGAATTTTCGAGCTCTCCCTGTAGATTTTGCGGTGACGTAGTGTCCCCATGAGTGACAGAACACTGAGCCAATCACAGCGCAACTAGAGAACAGTACCAACCGCTACGCTCTGTATTTTCCACTGGCTGGCCCACCACCACAGAAAACACTAAGCAAAGCTGAAACACTTGAATTTTGGAGCTGCATTACTCTAGAAAGCAAAAAAAGAGACCATGTTTGCCCCACCTGTCCTGAACGACGGGTCGTCATTGACAATGATGTATACTGTATGTATGGGCAATTCCATGGTTATGCTGAAACTCAGATTTTTCACTTACAATGTATACCAAACTTTTTGGGGGATTACAAGCAAATCATAAGTCTATGCACAATGACTAATTTTAACAATTTACACTGAACATTTGACAAAAACACATTTATTGGAAGAACTGTGCAGATGCAAAGTTAGTGAAGTGGATTTACACCCGGCAACGGAATTGTGGTAACGCAATTTCATCATGTGTCCCTGATCTGTACTACACAGAAATGCATAATTAAAGATATGAATATCTTCATGGTTATGTAACGGTTCTCTTGTGGTGAAGGAGAGGCGGACCAAAACGCAGCGTGGTGGTTATTCATGTTTCTTTAATTAAGACGCTATACATGAATAAACTAACGAAAACAATAAACGTGAGAACTCAAAACAGCCCTATCTGGTGCAAAACACAAAGACAGGAACAATCACCCACAAACACACAGTGAAACCCAGGCTACCTAAATATGGTTCCCAATCAGAGACAATGACTAACACCTGCCTCTGATTGAGAACCATATCAGGCCAGACATAGAAATAGACAAACTAGACATGTAACATAGAATGCCCACTCAGCTCACACCCTGACCAACCAAAACATGGAAACATACAAAGCAAACTATGGTCAGGGTGTGACAGGTTATGTATCCTAAATAGATAGGCACACAAAAATGTATGAATATGCATTATCCTCCTTTGCATATTTGTGTATTATTCTACACAATGGCTATTATTTTAATGAGCTATGGTCACAAACAAGACCCAATTTGGTTGGTCTGGACCGGACCAAATCTGAACCAATCATAGACGTGTATGTTTCACAAGTTTGGACATCAACGTACAGCACAGTAAGGCTCAGTAAAGTACAGCATAGAACAGTATAGTAGAGTTCAGTTCAGTACAGTAGAGTAGACTACAGTACAGTACACTAAATTAGAGTTCAGTGCAATACAGTAGTACAGTAGAGTATAGTTCAGTACAGTAAAGTACAGTGCAGTAGAGTACAGTACAATAGAGTACACTATAGTGTGCTCAACTCTAGTGTGCTCTACTGTGTACAGTACTGAACTCTACAGTACTGTACTATACTCTACTTTTCTTTACTGTACTGAACTCTACAGTACTGAATAGGAGTATAACGGTACACATATTCGACCTTGGTTCTGTGTGCACCTTGAACCCAAATGAACACACACATACACACACACACAAACATATATACATACATACATACATACATACATAACCAGTCAAAAGTTTGGACACACCTACAGTTGAAGTCGGAAGTTTACATACACCTTAGCCAAATACATTTAAACTCAGTTTTTCAATTCCTCAGTTAGGATCACCACTTTATTTTAAGAATGTGAAATGTCAGAATAATAGTAGAGAGAATGATTTATTTCAGCTTTTCTTTCTTTCATCACGTTCCCAGTGGGTCAGAAGTTTACATACAAATCAAATCAAAGTTTATTTGACACGTGCGCCGAATACAACAGGTGTAGACCTTACAGTGAAATGCTTACTTACAGGCTCTAACCAATAGTGTGAAAAAAGGTGTGTGTGTTTGTGTATGTGTGTGTGTGTTTTTGTGTGTGTGTGTGTAGGTAAGTAAAGAAATAAAACAACAGAAAAAAGACATTTGAAAATAACAGTAACAAGGCTATATACAGATAACGGTCATTCAGGCTTATTAAGGTAGTATGTACATGTAGGTATGGCTAAAGTGACTATGCATATATGATAAACAGAGAGTAGCAGCAGCTTAAAAGAGGGGTTGAGGGGGAGCACACAATGCAAATAGTCTGGGTAACCATTTGGTTACCAGTTCAGGAGTCTTATGGCTTGGGGGTAAAAACTGTTGAGAAGCTTTTTTGTCCTAGACTTGGCACTCCGGTAACGCTTGCCATGCGGTAGTAGAGTGAACAGTCTATGACTGGGGGGGGCTGGGGTCTTTGACAATGTTTAGGGTCTTTCTCTGACACCGCCTGGTGTAGAGGTCCTGGATGGCAGGCAGCTTAGCCCCAGTGATGTACTGGGCTGTACGCACTACCCTCTGAAGTGCCTTGGAGTCAGAGGGTGAGCAATTGCCGTACCAGGCAGTGATGCAACCGGTCAGGATGCTCTCGATGTTGCAGCTGTAGAACCTTTGAGGATCTCAGGACCCATGCCAAATCTTTTTAGTTTCATGAGGGGGAATAGGCTTTGTCGTGCCCTCTTCATGACTGTCTTGGTGTGTTTGGACAATTCTAGTTTGTTGTTGATGTGGACACCAAGGAACTTGAAGCTCTCAACCTGCTTCACTACAGCCCCGTCGATGAGAATGGGGGCGTACTCGGTGGTCCTTTTCCTGTAGTCCACAATCATCTCCTTAGTCTTGGTTACGTTGAGGGATAGGTTGTTATTCTGGCACCACCCGGCCAGGTCTCTGACCTCCTCCCTATGGGCTGTTTCGTCGTTGTCGGTGATCAGGCCTACCACTGTTGTGTCATCTGCAAACGTAATGATGGTGTTGGAGTCGTGCCTGGCCATGCAGTCGTGGGTTAACAGTGAGTACAGGAGGGGACTGAGCACGCACCCCTGGGGAGCTCCAGTGTTGAGGATCAGCGTGGCAGATGTGTTGCTACTTACCCTCACCACCTGGGGAGGGCCTGTCAGGAAGTCCAGGATCCAGTTGCAGAGGGAGGTGTTTAGTCCCAGGTTCCTTAGCTTAGTGATGAGCTTTGAGGGTACTATGGTGTTGAACGCAGAGCTGTAGTCAATGAATAGCATTCTCACATAGGTGTTTCTTTTGTCCAGGTGGGAAAGGGAAGTGTGGAGTGCAGTAGAGATTGCATCATCTGTAGATCTGTTTGGGCAGTATGCAAAATGGAGTGGGTCTAGGGTTTCTGGGATAATGGTGTTGATGTGAGCCATTACCAGCCTTTCAAAGCACTTGATGGCTACGGAGCCTTTGTGTTCTTGGGCACAGGGACTATGGTGGTCTGCTTGAAACATGTTGGTATTACAGACTCAATCAGGGACATGTTGAAAATGTCAGTGAAGACACCTGCCAGTTGTTCAGCACATGCCCGGAGCACACGTCCTGGTAATTTGTCTGGCTCCGCAGCCTTGTGTATGTTGACCTGTTAAAAGGTCTTACTCACGTCGGCTACGGAGAGCGTGATCACACAGTCGTCCAGAACAGCTGATGCTCTCATGCAGGCCTCAGTGTTGCTTTCCTCGAAGTGAGCTTTGAAGTTATTTAGCTTGTCTCGTAGGCTCGTCTGACTGGGCAGCTCACAGCTGTGCTTCCCTTTGTAGTCTGTAATAGTTTGCAAGCCCTGCCACATCCGACTAGCGTCGGAGCCGGTGTAGTATGATTCAATCTTAGCCCTGTATTGACGCTTTGCCTGTTTGATGGTTTGTCGCAGGGCATAGCGGGATATCTTGTAAGCTTCCGAGTTAGAGTCCCGCACCTTGAAAGCAGCAACTCTACCCTTTAGCTCAGTGCAAATATTGCCTCTAATCTATGGCTTCTGGTTGGGGTAAGGAACGTACAGTCACTGTGGGGACGACGTCCTCGATGCACTTATTGATAAAGCCAGTGACTGATGTAGTGTATTCCTCAATGTCATCGGAAGAATCACGGAACATGTTCCAGTCTGTGATAGCAAAACAGCCCTGTAGTTTAGCATCTGCTTCATCTGACCACTTTCTTATTGCCCGAGTCACTGGTGCTTCCTGCTTTAATTTTTGCTTGTAAGCAGGAATCAGGAGGATAGAGTTGTGGTTGGATTTACCAAATGCAGGGCGAGGGAGAGCTTTGTACGCGTCTCTGTGTGTGGAGTAAAGGTGGTCCAGAGTTTCTTTCCCTCGGGTTGCACATTTAACATGTTGATAGAGATTTGGTAGAACTGATTTAAGTTTCCCTGCATTAAAGTCTCCGGCTAGGAGCGCCGCCTCTGGGTGAGTGGTTTCCTGTTTGCTTATTTCCTTATACAGCTGACTGAGTGCGGTCTTAGTGCCAGCATCTGTTTGTGGTGGTAAATAAACAGCCACGAAAAGTATAGCTGAGAACTCTCTAGGCAAGTAGTGTGGCCTGCAATTTATCACAATATACTCTACTTCAGGCGAGCAAAATCTAGAGACTTCCTTAGATTTCGTGCACCAGCTGTTGTTTACAAATATGCACAGACAACCCTCCCTTTGTCTTACCGGAGTGTGTTGTTCTATCCTGCCGGATCAGCATATATCCCGCTTTCTGAATATCCATGTCGTCATTCAGCCACGATTCCGTGAAACATAGGATATTACATTTTTTTGGTAGGATATTCGTGATCGTACCTAGTCTAATTTATTGTCCAATGATTGTACGTTGGCGAGTAATATTGACGGTAACGGCAGCTTTCCTACTCGCCTTCTGCCGGTCCTGACGAGGCATCTGGACCTTCGTCCTCTGTACCTGCGTTGCTTCCACTTGCGAATACCTGTGATGTCAGCCCTGCCGGGTGTTTGGAGAATATCATGTGAGTCTTGCTTCTTGTTGAAAAAATCTTTATCTAATCCGAGGTGAGTGATCGCTGTTCTGATATCCAGAAGCTCTATTCTGCCGTAAGATACAGTTGCAGAAACATTATGTAAAAAATAAGTTACAAATAACGCCAAAAACACATAATAGCCCAACATAGAATTTTGGCCCATTCATCCTGACAGAGCTGGTGCAACTGAGTCAGGTTTGTAGGCCTCCTTGCTCACACACACTTTTTCAGTTCTGCCCACACATTTTCTATAGGATTGAGATCAGGGCTTTGTGATGGCCACTCCAATGCCTTGACTTTGTTGTCCTTAAGCCATTTTGCCACAACTTTGGAAGTATGCTTGGGGTCATTGTCCATTTGGAAGACCCATTTGCAACCTAGCTTTAACTTCCTGACTGAGATGTTGTTTCAATATATCTACGTAATTTCCCTTCCTCATGATGCCATCTATTTTGTGAGGTGCACCAGTCCCTCCTGCAGCAAAGCAACCCCACAACATGATGCTGTCACCCCCGTGCTACACGGTTGGGATGGTGTTCTTCGGCTTGCAAACCTCCCCCTTTTCCTCCAAACATAACGATGGTCATTACGGCCAAACAGTTCTATTTTTGCTTCATCAGACCAGAGGACTTTTCTCCAAAAAGTACGATCTTTGTCCCCATGTGTAGTTGCAAACTGTAGTTTTGCTTTTTTTATGGCGGTTTTGGAGCCGTAGTTTCTTCCTTGCTGAGCGGCCTTTCAGGTTATATCAATATAGGACTCGTTTTTACTGTGGATATAGATACTTTTGTACCTGTTTCCTCCAGCATTTTCACAGCATTTGCACTTTTCGCACCAAAGTACATTCATCTCTAGGAGACAGAATGCGTCTCCTTCCTGAGCGGTATGATGGCTGTGTGGTCCCATGGTGTTTATACTTGCATACTATTGTTTGTATAGATTAACGTGGTACCTTCAGGCATTTGGAAATTGCTCCCAAGGATGAACCAGACTTGTGGAGGTCTACAATTGTATTTATTTTCTTGGCTGATTTCTTTTGATTTTCCAATGATGTCAAGCAAAGAGGCACTGAGTTTGAAGGTATGCCTTGAAATACATCCACAGGTACACCTCCAATTGACTCAAATTATGTCAATTAGCCTATCAGAAGCTTCTCAAGCCATGACATAATTTTCTGGAATTGTCCAAGCTATTTAAAGGCACAGTCAACTTAGTGTATGTAAACATCTGACCAACTGGAAGTGTGATTCAGTGAAATAATCTGTCTGTTAACAATTGTTGGGAAAATGACTTGTGTCATGCACAAAGTAGATGTCCTAACCGACTTGCCAAAATGATAGTTTGTTAACAAGACATTTTTGGAGTGGTTGAAAAACAAGTTTTAATGACTCCAACCTATGTGTGTATGTAAACTTCCGACTTCAACTTACTCAATCAAGGGCTTTTCTTTATTTGTACTATTTTATACATGTAGAATAATAGTGAAGACATCAAAACTATTAAACAACACGTATGGAATCATGTAGTAACCAAAGAGTGTTAAATAAATCTAAATCTATTTTATATTTGAGATTCTTCAAAGTAGCCTCCCTTTGCCTTGATGACAGCTTTGCACACTCTTGGCATTCTCTTAACCAGCTTCATGAGGTAGTCACCTGGAATGCATTTCAATTATCAGGTGTACCTTGTTAAAAAAAAAATTTGTGGAATTTCTTTCCGTCTTAATGCGTTTGAGGTAATCAGTTAGGGGTGGTATACAGAAGATATCCCTATTTGGTAAAATACCAAGTCCATATTTTGGCAAGAACAGCTCAAATAAGCAAAGAGAAATGACAGTCCATCATTACTTTAAGAGATGAAGGTCAGTCAATCCGGAAAATTACCAGAACTTTTAAAGTTCCTTCAAGTGCAGTTTCAAAAATCATCAAGCGCAATGGTGAAACTGGCTCTCATGAGAACCGCAACAGGAAAGGAAGACCCAGAGATACCTCTGCTGCAGAGGATAAGTTCATTAGAGTTAACTGCAATTCAGATTGCAGCCCAAATAAATGCTTCACAAAGTTCAAGTAACAGACACATCTCAACATCAACTGTTCAGAGGAGACTGTGTGAATCAGACATTCATGGTTGAATTGCTGCAAAGAAACCACTACTAAAGGACACCAATAAGAAGAAGAGACACGAGCAATTGACATTAGTAGGGGTCCAACCGCCATGTCTTCGTGAGACGCAAAGTAGGTGAACGGATGTTCTCCGCATGTGTTTGTTTTTTTAAACCTTTATTTTACTAGGCAAGTCAGTTAAGAACAAATTCTTATTTTCAATGACGGCCTAGGAACAGTGGGTTAACTGCCTGTTCAGGGGCAGAACGACAGATATGTACCTTGTCAGCTCGGGGATTCGAACTTGCAACCTTTCGGTTACTAGTCCAACACTCTAACCACTAGGCTAAAAAACAGGGGCGGCTCCCACTGTGAAGCATGGAAGAGGAGGTGTGATTGTGTGGGGGTGCTTTGCTGGTGACACTGTCAGTGATTTATTTAGAAATCAAGCCATAAGTGTGCCAGCATGGCTACCACAGCAAAAATACTAAAGTATTCATAAGTATTCCGACCCTTTCCTATGAGACTGGAAATTGAGATCAGGTGCATCTTGTTTCCATTTATCATCCTTGAGATGTTTCTACAACCTGATTGGAGTCCACCTGTGGTAAATTCAATTGATTGGACATGACTTGCAAAGTCACACACACGTATATAAGGTCCCACAGTTGCCAGTGCATGTCAGAGCAAAAAAACAAGCCATGAGGTTGATGGAATTGTCCGTAGAGCTCAGAGACAGGATTGTGTCAAGGCACAGATCTGGGGAAGGGTACTAAAACATTTCTGCAGAATTGAAGGTCCCCAAGAACATAGTGGCCCCAATCATTCTTAAATGGAAGAAGTTTGAAACCACCAAGACGAGAGCTGTCTTCCCGGCCAAACTGAGCAACCAGGGGAGAAGGACCTTGGTCAGGGAGGTGACCAAGAAACTGATGGTCACTAACAGAGCTCCAGAGTTCCTCTATGGAGATGGGAGAACCTTTCAGAGGGACAACCATCTCTGCAGCACTCCACCAATCAGTTCTTTATGGTAGAGTGATCAGACGGAAGCCATCCCTCTGTAAAAGGCACATGACATCCCGCTTGGAGTTTGCCAAAAGACATCTAAAGACTCTCAGACCATGAGAAACAAGATTCTCTGGTCTGATGAAACCAAGATTGAACTCTTTGGCCTGAATGCCAAGCCTCACGTGTGGAGGAAATCTTGCACCATCCCTACAGTGAAGTATCATGCTGTGGGTATGTTTTTCAGTGGCAGGGACTGGGAGACTAGTCAGGATTGAGGGAAAGATGAACGGAGCAAAGTACAGAGAGATCCTTGATGAAAACCTGCTCCAGAGCGCTCAGGACCTCAGACTGCGGGTGAAGGTTCACCTTCCAACAAGAGAATGACCATAAGCACACAGCCAAGACAATGCAGGAGTGGCTTTGAGACAAGTCTCTGAATGTCCTTGATGGGCCCAGCCAGAGCCCGGACTTGAACACTATCAAACATCTCTGGAGAGAACTGAAAATAGCTGTACAGCAACGCTCCCTATCCAACTTGACAAAGCTTGAGAGGATCTGCAGAGAAGAATGGGAGAAAGTCCCCAAATACAGGTTTGCCAAGCTTGTAGCTTCATACCCAAGAAAACGCGAGGCTGTAATCACTGCCAAAGGTGCTTCATAAAGTACTGAGTAAAGGGTCTTAATACTTGTGTAAATGTAATATTTCATTTCTAAAATCCTGTTTTTGTTTTGTCATTATTGGGTATTGTGTGTAGGTTGATGAGTGAAATCCATTTTAGAATAAGGCTGTAATGTAAGAAAATTTGGAAAAAGTCAAGGGGTCTGAATACTTTCCAAAATGCACTGTACGTATCCATTAGCAATGATGCTCATGACAACGCCTTCTGGTAGATGAAAGGCTTTCCCAAAAACCTTCTAAATTATATGTTAACTACAAAGTAGTCTATGCATACCTGGCTGAATGGTATCATGATTATTTACATCAATCCAGTGGTGATTTGTTCAGCAAACTCTGCAAATCACATGTGTGCTTCAGAAACATCACTAACCAAGCAAGGCTCTTGCTGGTAGCACCTAAATTAAAAGGTATCTACACCCATAAATCTACATTTCTGAGATTCTTCCCAGACCTAAAAAAAATGTCTCCTGTTGTGGTTTAATCATTGTTGTGGACTTAGAACCTCCAAAATAGTTGTTTTTCTTTTTTTTTAAGTGTGATTTTGAGACTGAAAACCTGAAAAACAGGGAAAATCTGAAACATTGAAAACCAAAATGGAGAAAACGGAATAACACAAAAAATACAAACAATTTTATAGGACCCTACATCATATGGCTCAAGATCTATTCCTGGATTAGTTTTACTTCTTTTGCCAAAACAAAAATGAACTACAGTAACTGTTGGCATTTCATTTTCCCACTGTATCGAAACCGAACAGTAACCCCCAAAAACCACAATACGTACTGAACTTTCGGTTTGGTTAACGGTTACACCCCTAGTACTGAACCAACTTTACTGTACTGTACTCTTCTGTGATGTGCTATGCTGTACTGTACTATACTCTACTTTTCTTTATTGTATTCTATCTTACTGTCCTGTACTGCACTGTATGGTACTGTACTGTGCTGTCCAAACTTGTGAACCCAACTGTGGTTTGTGACTACTATGATTTTCCATTGTAGCCAATTCAATTGCAAAAATTCCATTCCCAATTTTTTGGGGAAATTCTTTTACCAATTTGTTTTCATAACTTAATAGTTCATAAACACAATTTAAATCAGTAAAAACACTAACTAATTGATACGTCTACCTTTACTTGGTACTTCTGTGAACTTTCATTATCCTTCTTTCTCATGAAGGAGAGAAATCAGAAAATATCAGAAAGATATGTGGGTTTCTGGTAACGGAATTTTAAGGCACACGGAAATGTTTGTTAAACTTACAGAAGGCAGAAAATGTAAGACCCCCTTTCCATCTGTTTGACCAGAAATCAAAACCTTTGTTAATTTCTCATTTTTAGGATAGAAAATAGTTGAAAGTGTTATGTGTGCCTTAATTTCTCAAAAATATAGACTATTAGCATTTTCATTTGACACCCAATTTGACATGCTCCTATGAACTTCACGTTGGTGCTCTTGGGTATTTTTACATGGAAATGTCTGTATGTCTAATCACACATTACATCACAGGCAAGTCATGATCACATCAAACACATGGTTTCCATTTGTTTGATACCATTGCATTCACTCCACAAATGAGTCACATCACACTTCAGTGATGCTGAGTGCATCATAACAACGCTAGCCAGCTGTTATCTCCCTTGAGAAAACTGCAAATGTTGTCTTGTTTGGGGGAGTGGATATGTGACTCTAACAGAAACCAAAATAGAGAGACTAAAATACAAAATAAATCAGGTGGAGTTGGAATTGCATCCCTTACCCAGAACACTCAGCTTGTTGAATGGAATTGAGGATGTTTTCACTATGTGAGGATGTACACATTGCTCAATGTGGTGTAATTGAGTTCACTGCAGCACAATAGCTTGAATACACAGTTGTTATTTTCAGTCAGCTTGTTAGCTGATTTAAGAGGGAACCTACACAGCTGCAATCTTAGCAGAGGGCTATTATACATACAATAATTATAGGAACAGTAAGTTTGAATATTTGAGAGAGTAAATACAAAGACCATCAGGACAATAAAGTGTTAGGAGATTACATTTTATTTAACTAGGCAAGTCAGTTAAGAACAAATTCTTATTTACAATGATGGCCTTGAAACAGTGGGTTCAGGGACAGAAAAACAGATTTTTACCTTATCAGCTCAGGGATTCGATCTAGCAACTTTTTGGTTACTGGCCCAACGCTGTAACCACTACGCTACCTGCCACCCCTCAATAAAAGCTTAGAAACCTTAAATAAAGAAAAGTAAAAATAATTTAGATGTAAACCAATCTCTCTTGTGTGAATTAAACTACTATTTTATATTATTTATAGTTTTTTTTATTTAACTAGGCAAGTTAGTTAAGAACAAATTCTTATTTACAATGATGGCCTACCAAAAGGCAAAAGGCCTCCTGCGGGGACGGGGGTTGGGATTAAAAATGTAATTAAATTAAAATATAGGACAAAACACACATCACGACAAGAGAGAAAACACAACACTACATAAAGAGAGACCTAAGACAACAACATAGCATGGCAGCAACACATGACAATACAGCATGGTAGCAATACAACATGACAACAACATGATAGCAACACAACATGGCAGCAGCACAACATGATAGCAGCACAAAACAGGGTACCAACATTATTGGGCACAGACAACAGCACAAAGGGCAAGAAGGTAGAGACCCCCATACACCACACAAAGCAGCCAGACACTGTGTTTGTAAAATGTTTGTGTCCACAAGTTTCTTAGAGTTGCTTACAGTTGGTTAGGGTTTTTCAAAGTAACATATTAAATTAAGTTGACTTTGATGTACCAAATGTCAGTAGCCTACTTTGTTCTGCCTATTAATCGTACCTAACCACTTTGTTAAATGAGCCATCTAACTTCTCAACCTTGTCCAATGCAAGTGGATAGAGAACAGAGCACACATCCAGGACCTCTATACCAGGCGGTGTCAGAAGAAGGCCCTAAAAATTGTCTAAGACTCCAGCCACCCAAGTCATAGACTGTTCTCTCCGCTACCGCATGGCAAGTGTTACCGATGCACCAAATCTGGGACCAACAGGAAACTGAATAGCTTCTAGCCCCAATCCGTAAGACGGCTAAATGGTTTGTTAAATAGTTAACCAAATAGCTACCCGGACTATCTGCATTGACCCTTTTTCACTAACTTTTATGTCTCATCACATAAGTTGCTGCTAATGTTTTTCATTTATCATGCTACCGAGTCACTCTATCCCTAGTTATATGTATATATCAGTGGCGGTTGGTGCCGTTTAAAATATATATATTTTTTTCATGAGCATGGCCTTATTTCTATTACAGCATATTGGACTGTCATTCATATTCCATTCACCCAGCTCAATGTAACATCAATAGGTTTAGGCTACTACATGATTCTTGAATTTTCCCGATACCCATCAAGAGGTTGCTACAATCTAGCATATGAATGAAAGTTTACAAGTCGAGTGAAATTTGAGTAATCAAGGTGACAGATTCAATACCGCATTGCAGAATCTTGCCTGCATCTAGCTGATCTACGGTCTAATCATTAGTCTAACCTGTTCAAATTAGATTTTCAATTGGACAAATTCAGATTTGTTTATCCCCGTTTCGCTCAGTTTGCTTCCGTTTAAGAAACGTGTTTCAACAGAATTGGCGGAATGAATACACCCCTGATCACACGCAAACACAGTTCACTTTCACAGCAGCCACATACATACAACATGATCCCATTAATTCTTATATAATTCCTTCTGATATCTACATGCTCTCCTCCTCTCTCCTTTTCCCTTCACTTGTGGACTTCAGTGCACAACACCTCAGCTGTCAGTGACCAGGTGAAAAAAACCTTTCCAAGCCAAAGCATCATATCATAATCGTTAACCGCTACACACAGCCTACGTTGTCACCATATTAGCTAACATCATAGTCAACATAGCTACTAGAACTAACACATTAGTAAACCAGCTACAATCATGCAGAACAGTCAGCATGCAGTTTAGCAGTTACACCGGCGGGCCCCGGAAGCAATAAATGTGGATAGGTAAAATAAAAAGGAGCAGACATTGAATATCCCTTTGAACATGGTGAAGTTATTAATTACACTTTGGATGGTGTATCAATACACCCAATCACTACGAAGATACAGGCATCCCCCCTAACTCATTTGCCAGAGAGGAAGGAAACTGATCAGGGATTTCACCATGAGGCCAATGGTGATTTCAAAACAGTTACAGAGTTTGGTGGCTGTGCTAGGAGAAAACTGAGGATAGATCATCAACATTGAAGTTACACCATGCCCAAACCGGATGTGCGTGTGTGTGTGTGCGGTATCGTGCACAAATTGATTTTGTCCACCCAAACCAAACGTGATCACGACACGCAGGTTAAAATATCAAAACAAACTGAACCAATTATATTTATTGGGGACAGGTCGAAAAGCATGAAACATTTATGGCAATTTATCTAGCTTGCTGTTGCTAGCTAATTTGACCTGGAAAATACACATTGAGTTGTTATTTTACCTGAAATGTACAAGGTCTTCTACTCCGATAATTAATCCACACATAAAATAGTCAACCAAATCGTTTCTAGTCATCTCTCCTCCTTCCAGTCTTCTTCTGCTTTGGACTTTATATGGCAATTGGCAACTAACTTTCATAATAAGGTGTATTACCATAACTGACTTCAGTTAATCTTTCAATTGCCCACGTGAGTATAACCAATGAGGAGATGGGAGAGGCAGGACTTGCAGCGCGTTCTAACCTAAATGACAGAATGACAAAAAGGAAGCCTGTGCAGAATAAAAAATATTCCAAAACATGCATCCTGTTTGCAATAATGCATTAAAGTAAAATGCAAAAAATGTGGCAAAGAAATTAACTTTATGTCCTGAATACAAAGTGTTACAACACATCACTGAGTACCACTCTTAATATTTTCAAGCATGCTGGTGGCTGCATCATGTTGTGGGTATGTTTGTCATCGGCAAGGACTAGGGAGTTTTTGGGGGATAAAAAGGAAGGGAATAGAGCTAAGTACAAGTTAAATCCTAGAGGAAAACCTGGTTCCTAAAACAGAAAGCCAAATATACACTGGAGTTGCTTACCAAGACGACATTGAATGTTCCTGAGTAGGGTTGTAAGGGGGTCATGAAATTTTGTCAGCTGTCATGCAAAAGTCTGCCAGTCTCACGGTAATTGATCGTTAGTTAACATAAACAAGTTTAGCAACACCAGGCCTCCATGCAGACAAGCTGCTAATGTGCGCCTTTGGAATATCTACATTTAAAAAAGTCCAATAAATTAATTTATCTCAATAAATCCATCATTAATTTTAGTCAGGTCTAAAGAAATATTATTATATGAAGAAAATATATTTCAGAAGAACAGAATATGAGTTGGCCTATTGTATGTTATCTGGCTATGCTCTATGCCATAGGCTGTAGACTTGTTCATTTAGCTGACAATACAGTGCCTTGCAAAAGTATTCACCCCCCTTGACATTTTTCCTTTTTTGTTGCATTACAACCTGGAATTCAAATGTATTTTTTATTTGGAATTCATTTAATGGACATATACAAAATATTCCAAATTGGTGAAGTGAAATGAAAATAAAAAACTTGTTTCAAAAAATTCAAAAAAATAAACAACGGAAAAGTGGAGGGTGCATATGTATTCACCCCCTTTGCTATGAAGCCCCTAAATAAGATCTGGTGCAACCAATTACCTTCAGTAGTCACATAATTAGTTAAATAAAGTCCACCTGTGTGCAATCTAAGTGTCACATAATCTGTCACATGATCTCAGTAGATCTGTTCGGTTCCTGTTCCGAAAGGCCCCAGAGTCTGCAACACTACTAAGCAAGGGGCACCACCAAGCAAGCGACACCATGAAGACCAATGATCTCTCCAAACAGGTCAGGGACAGAGTTGTGGAGAAGTACAGATCAGGGTTGGGTTATAAAAAATATCAGAAACTTTGAAAATCCCACGGAGCACCATTAAATACATTAATAAAAAATGGAAAGAATCTGGCACCAAAACAAACCTGCCAAGAGAGGAAATTCTTGAGGGAAACCTGTTTCATTCTTCAAAAGATTTGAGACTGGGACGAAGGTTCACCTTCCAGCAGGTCAATTACCCTAAGCATACTGCTAAAGCAACACTTGAATGGTTTAAGGGGAAACATTTAAATGTCTTGGAATGGCCTTGTCAAAGCCCAGACCTCAATCCAATTGAGAATCTGTGGTATGATGTAAAGATTGCTGTACACCAGCGGAATCCATCCGACTTGAAGGAGCTGGAGCAGTTTTGCCTTGAAGACTGGGCAAAAATCCCAGTGGCTAGATGTGCCAAGCTTATAGAGACATACCCTAAGAGACTTGCAGCTGTAATTGCTGCAAAAGGTGGCTCTACAAAGTATTGACTTTGGGGGGGTGAATAGTTATGCAATCAAGTTTTCAGTTTTTTTGTCTTATTTCTTGTTTGTTTCACCCCCCCCCAAAAAAAAAATATTCAAAGTGGTAGGCATGTTGTGTAAATCAAATCAAATCATACAAATCATACAAAAATCCATTTTAATTCCAGATTGTAATGCAACAAAATAGTAAAAATGCCAAGGGGGTGAATACTTTTGCAAGCCACTGTATATGCTTATAAGTCCAATGCCATTATTTTATATTATATGATTTTATAGGAGGAAGAATAAAAATGTTCCTCATCAATCAACACACAATACCCCATAATGACAAAGCAAAAACAGGTTTTTAGAAATGTTTGCAAATGTATAATAAATAATAAAAAAAACAGAAAAAACGTATTTACATCAGTATTCAGACCTTTTGTCATGAGACTCGAAATTAAGTTCAGCTGCAGCCTGTTTCCATTGATCATCCTTGAGATGTTTCTACAACTGGATTGGAAATTCAATTGATTGGGCATGATTTGGAAAGGCCCACACCTGTCTATAAGGTTCCACAGTTAACAGTGCATGTCAGAGCAAAAACCAAGCCATGAAGTCGAAGGAATTGTCCGTAGAGCTCAGAGACAGGATTGTGTACAGGCACAGATCTGGGGAAGGGTACCAAAAAATGTCTGCAGCATTGAAGGTCCCCAAGAACACAGTGGCCTCCATCATTCTTAAATGGAAGAAGTTTGGAACCACCAAGACTCTTCCTAGAGCTGGTCGCTCAGCCAAACTGAGCAATCAGGGGAGAAGGACCTTGGTCAGTGAGGTGACTAAGAACCTCTTAAACTCTTACATAGAGCCAAATGAACTTCTTTCAGGGCTGTCGATGTGTCGGCTTGGGGGGGGGGGGGGGGGGGGGGGGGGGGGGATATACACGACTGTGATTATGATCGAAGAGAATTCTCTTGGTAGATAATGCGGTCGGCATTTGATTGTAAGGAATTCTAGGTCAGGTGAACAAAAGGACTTGAGTTCCTCTATTTTGTTATGATCACACCACGTCTCGTTAATCATAAGGCATGCACCCCCGCCCTTCTTCTTACCAGAGAGATGTTTGTTTCTGTCGGCGCGATGCGTGAAGAAACCAGGTGGCTGTACCGACTCTGATAACGTATCACGAGTGAGCCATGTTTCCGTGAAACAAAGAACGTTACAATCTCTGATGTCTCTCTGGAAGGCAACCCTTGCTCGGATTTCGTCTACCTTGTTGTCAAGAGACTGGACATTGGCGAGTAGTATGTTCGGGATCGGTGCGCAATGTGCCCGTCTACGGTGTCTGACCAGAAGACCGCTCCGTCTGCCCCTTCTGCGGCGCCGTTGTTTTGGGTCGCCGGCTGGGATCCGATCCATTGTCCTGGGTGGTGGACCAAACAGAGGATCCGCTTTGCGAAAGTCGTATTCCTGGCCTTAATGTTGGTGAGTTGACGTTGCTCTTATATCCAATAGTTCCTCCTGACTGTATGTAATAAAACTTAAAATTTCCTGGGGTAACAATGTAAGAAATAACACATAGAAAAACAAAATACTGCATAGTTTCCTAGAAACGCGAAGCGAGGCGGCGCAGGAGGTTATACCGTATTCTATCTATTTCATCTTAGCCTATGCCGCTCTGTCATTGCTCATCCATATATTTATATTTATATATTCTTAATCAATTCCTTTACTTAGATATGTGTATTAGGTATCTGTTTTGGAATTGTTAGATATTACTTGTTAGATATTGCTGCACTGTCGGAACTAGAAGTACAAGCATTTCGCTACACTCGCAATAACATCTGCTAAGCATGTGTATGTGACCAATACAATTTGATTTGATTTGGATTTGATGTTTTTCAGCAGCAGGGACTGGGAGACTAGTCAGGATTGAGGAAAAGATGAACGGAGCAAAGTACAGAGAGATCCTTGATGAAAACCTGCTCCAGAGCTCTCAAAACCCCAGACTGGTGTGAAGGTTCACCTTCCAACAGGACAACAACCTTAAGCCCACAGTCAAGACAACGCAGGAGTGGAATCAGGACACGTCTCTGAATGTCCTTGAGTGACCCAGCCAGAGCCTGGACTTGAACCCGATCGAACATCTCTGGAGAGACCTGAAAATAGCTGTCCAGCGAAGCTCCCTTTTCAACCTTACAGAGCTTGAGAGGATTTGCAGAGAAAAATGGGAGAAACTCTCAAAATACAGGTTTGCCAAGCTTGTAGCTTCATACCCAAGAAGACTCGAGGCTGTAATCGAGGCTGTAATCGCTGCCAAACATGCGTCAAGAAAGTACTTATGTAAATGTGACATTTCCGTTTTTTTATACAGTTGCAATAGTCCCTATAAACCATTTTTTTGCTTTGTTATTATGGGGTATTGTGTGTAGATCGTTTCCAAATGCACTATATATTTAGAGTTATTTGGCAACGTTAGTTGTGAAAAACAAAACATATATGGTCTGAATGATGCTACTATGGGCTATTGATAATTTGAGAAAGTCTGAAAAAAAGCTTGTGCTTTGTTCCTTGCCTCAGGCTGCACAGATGTTTTCTCATCAAGTGATCATATTTTCACCCATCAGGCTATTCTGAATTTAATCTTGTCTTTGCTAATATGTCATCTGAATGCACTCCAACATCAAATGGAGGCCGCAGGTCCATTTTTCTATTAATTTGGGAAACCAAGTGAAATCTGTTCGGGAACATCGATAGTAGCATGTTTTCGCAATGAAACATTTTTTCACTATTGACTGCCCGTCTGCGTGCTCGTGGAAGGAATAAATGTGAACGAAGGAATACTGTAAAGGAGAGAGAGGAGGAGATTGAAACGCACGGTGGTGAGATATTCAGTGGCTAAAGGTGTCTGTCCATTAATTATGAAAATATACTCATTTCCCTAGTAGGCTATTCAAAATCAAATTCACTATAATTTCTAATTGTAAACTACCCTACACAATCAATGAACTAACAGTATCCCCTAGGGCTGGCTGTTCTCTCCCAGACTCTTGGATAGAAATGTTGGAGTGTAGCGTAAGGTAACCAATCGATCCAATGTGAATAATAATACAGTCCACACTCAAGGCGAATACTCACATTTGTTTACTTTTGGAGTAAAGGATAGACCAAGTTTGTAGCAAAGACATCTTAAAGCAGTTTTGTTGTGTGCTTTTCTGCTATGCGTAATATGTTGTAGGTTATGTATTGTGTAACAGCATCACAATAATAATTTGAATTCATGTTTTTCTTTCGTGCTTGGGCTCACAAGTCTATGCATAAGCTCCAATAGGCTATGCATGAGGTGTATTTAATTAATCATCACCTTAGAAAGCGCTGTCCATTTCGTTTTGTTGTGTTAGACTTTGAAACAACATCCGCAACGACCATGTTTTTCACTCAGTTTCAACCTGCTTTCGAACTTTCTTCAAATTGATCATCACAGTGAGGTGAGTATTTAAAGCATGATACTTTTGCTTTGATGTCAGAGTGGTTAGAGGGACAATATAGCACTGAGTACCAGGTCATTAACAACCCGATGGTGGTTAGGGTACTATCAATGCATGTCCTGAGTGCATAAGAGATGACCTTAACTCGCGTGGAATTTTACTGCGGTCATGACTCCCGGTGTGATGGTAATACTGTCAATGCAACAGCCCTATTCTTATATGGCCTAGTTACAGTTTTGACATAAATCGGCTTGAAAATCTTTTGCAAGACTTGAAAATGCCTGTCTAGCAATGATCAACAACCAACTTCACAGATCTTGAAGAATTTTTAAAGAATAATGTGCAAATATTGTACAATCCAGGTGTGCAAAGCTCATAGAGACTTACTCAGAAAGACTCACAGCTATAATTGCTGCCAAATGTATTGACATGTAGTGGCTAGGGTTCATTATTCTAAATGGCCACTTCTATAAACACCTAAATACAGGTTTGGTTCCTTATGGGTTTCCATAGATGTGGCATTTTATCATCTGGAACCTTAGCGACTACATAAGTAGAAACTATAGCTCTACTAGGTGTCTTCCATCAAGCGCCATCACCTGTCCTAATGAGTTACTGACACCATTTTTACCCATAACCCTCATTCTCTATTCTTACAGGTCAACCATAGGTGTCCACCTGGTGTCACAATAGCATCCATAAAAGGCTTCTAATATACATACTGTATTTAACATAATGAACAGTTTACATACATTCCTCTACAATAATAAGCTTTCTCAATAGATTTCTATATCTTTCATAAATCAACCCAAATAAGTTGCTAACATCGAAATGGTTCTAACACTTACGTAAATGAGATATTTCTGTATTTCATCTTCAATAAATGTGCTAACATTTCATTATGGGGTAATGTGTGTAGATGGTTGAGGGGAAAAAAATCTATGTAATCCATTTTTAATTCAGGCTGTAACACAACAAAATGTGGAATAAATAAATGGTATTTGAATACTTTCTGAAGGCACTGTTTGTCAGGTTACTGAGTTAGCCCGAGCATTGACACCTCGTGGTAGAGATCAAGCCCTCTGGTCACAGATGTTCCTGTAGGATTGATAGAAATGCTGTCACGCTCAAGATCAGATCACTGCCATTGAAGTGAAGGGTAAGACAGAATGACACGTTTTTAAACTTGCTGGTCCAATTGATCAGCTTAATTTTTCAGTTTACCAACCCTTCATCCCTGTCTGTGAGGAATTATAACAACCCAGTAAAAAATTCAAATATTCAGCTTGACCTTTTAAATATTAGGAAATGTAATCATCACCATCTGTTGTTGCACCACTGCTTGAAACTCCCCGCTTAATAAGTGGGTTCATAGGGAAGAGATTAAGCATGTTTATATTTCAGAGCCATAAAAGTCACAAATTCTCCAGAGTAAATATGAGTCTGTCAAGCAGTGATGATGTCTGACGTGTGTGTGTTTGTCCCAGTGTCCCCTGCAGCGGAGCGTCTCCGCTATATCCTGGGAGAGGATGATGACATGCCCAACCCCACCCTCTTCACTGAGATGGACACGCTGCAGCAGGACGGGGACGAGCTGGAGTGGAAAGAGTCTGCTAGGTGACTTCTGACCCATAAATTACACACATACAGACATACAGAAACATAATAGAAACACACGCCAAAAGCCAGCCTTGACAGCCAATATCAAATCTGTCAAGTTCGTGCCAAGAAGTTGACGGTCTATGTTATAGTTATATCTATCTGAGTCACCTGTATTGTAGACTCATTTATATTTTAACGTGCGTATGGTGATACCAAAAGTACATTTCACAGAACAAATTATCCCATTCCTTTAGCATAGACATTCCAGAACCCACCAATTTTGTTGTGCATTTCATGTTTATTATGATTGTCTGATTGTTAGCATGTGTCATTCCCAAGACAAGCAGTCAGTGTTTACATCATACCAGTTTTGACGTGAGTGATTTGTCCCTTCCAACTCATGCCCTCTTTCTGACCTGGGGTCCAGGTGGGTGAAGTTTGAGGAGAAGGTAGAGGACGGAGGGGAGAGGTGGAGCAAGCCCCATGTGTCCACCCTGTCCCTGCACAGTCTGTTTGAGCTCAGGACCTGTCTACAGACCGGCACTGTGGTGCTGGATCTGGAGGGATACTCACTGCCTCAAATAGTTGGTGAGCATCACAAATTCCCCTTTACAGAGCGCTAATGCATGTGTAGCCGATGTGAAATGGCTAGCTAGTTAGCGGTGGTGCGCGCTAATAGCGTTTCAGTCGGTGACGTCACTTGCTCTGAGACCTTGAAGTAGTGGTTCTCCTTGCTCTGCAAGGGCCGCGGCTTTTGAGGAGCGATGGGTAACGATGCTTCGAGGGTGACTGTTGATGTGTGCAGAGCGTCCCTGGTTCGCGCCCAGGTCGGGGCGAGGGGACGGACGTAAAGTCTATACTGTTACACATGCCAAATAAGTGTTGTGTGATTCTTACCTAATGTTTAGAGATAGTACTGTTAACAATTTCAAGTCTCTGTCACAAATGACAAGGAGAGTTTTTCCCCTTCTAAGAACAGTTAACCTAGTGTGTGCAGTGTATTTCAGTGAGGCTAGCAGCATCCAGTAGTTGACAGGAAAGGCATTATGCTACCAACAAGGAAATTAACTGTTGGTTGTGAGTGATACTACAAACAGTACTAAGACAACGTTCTCCTGCAGATGAAATCATTGAGCGGCAGATAGACGAGGGCATGTTGTCTCCTGACCTGAGAGAGAAGATCAGCTTTGTCCTCCTGAGGAAGCACAGGCACCAGACCAAAAAGCCCATCCACCGCTCTCTGGCTGACATGGGCAAGGCCAGCGGTGGTGGTGCCCGTGAGTGTCCCTCTGCTCTATGGTCAAGAATGGCCATCGGTATCCCTATACACATTATAGTACTGCCGAAGGTTTAAATTTGTAGCGTACGTATACACATAAATATATATATTATGCCCACTGCACAGGCTTTCTTACACTTTCTTTAATTGCAAATGATCAACCACAAAAATTGTATGCAGTCCTCTCAGTTTTATTCAGTTGAATTAAATCAACTTTATCCCCAAGGATAAATTATAGTCTATCTTCTTAAACAGTCTCCTGTCTTCCTTACTTGAATTTCCTCCTCAGCTCGTAGTCCAGGGGCAGCGGCCGCATTCAACCGCTCCACAGAGGACCTACGCATGAAATCAGGAGGCTATGGTCGTCTGCGTGAGTCTCTCTCTCATCATCTTTCTAGAGCCTGTCTGTTTCTTTTTCTCTTTCTATCACGCTCTCTTCCTGTGACTTCTTGTATCGCTCTTAAAGATGCACTCTGCAGAAATCGCTCCTCCATTTCCTACTTGCTAAAATTGTAATAGTTTGCTTAATTTCAGTTTATATGACAAAACAAGCAAGGATAGTGTAGAGAATCATTGTTCCATCTAAACGCTATGAAATATATTTTCCATAACTGAAAATATAGTCTTTTCAGCTGTTTGAAGCTGGTGTACAAAACCAAAAGTAAAAGACGCAAAAACAAAACTTAAGAACGGGAAGCATATAGCATATAGAAACTTGCTTTCAATGAGACTAACAGATCTAGAACATACATTTCTATGTGAATTTGGTCGGGTCACCCAAAAAGTGACATATTGCAGCTTTTAATATCAAATTATTTGCCGCTCTCTTTTTAGATGTGTTTGAAGCGATATAGAATACTACAGGGTTCTCCATAAAGAATGTACGAGAGGCGTAAAAAATATACAGTACCAGTCAAAAGTTTGGACACACCTACTCATTCTAAGGGTTTTCTTTATTTTTACTATTTTCTACATTGTAGAATAATAGTGAAGACATCAAAACTATGAAATAACACAGAATCATGTAGTAACCAAGAAAGTGTTAAACAAATCAAAATATATGTTATATTTTATATTCTTCAAGGTAGCCACCCTTTGCCTTGATGACAGCTTGGCACACTCTTGGCATTCTGTTAACCAGCTTCATGAGGTAGTCACCTGGAATGCGTTTCAATTAACAGGTGTCCCTTGTTAAAAGTTAATTTGTGGAATTTCTTTCCTTAATCTGTTTGAGCCAATAAGTTGTGTTGTGACAAGGTAGGTCACAACACAACAACACCAAATAGGGTAAAGACCAAGTCCATATTATGGCAAGAACAGCTTAAATAAGCAAAGTGAAACGACAGTCAATCATTACTTTAAGACAAGAAGAACTTTGAAAGTTTCCTCTAGTGCAGTCGCAAAAAACATCAAGCGCTATGATAAAACTGGCTCTCATGAGGACCACCACAGGAAAGGAAGACCCAGAGTTACCTCTGCTGCACCTCAGATTACAGTCCAAATAAATGCTTCACAGAGTTCAAGTAACAGACATATCTCAACATCAACTGTTCAGAGGAGACTGTGTGAATCAGGCCTTCATGGTCGAATTGCTGCAAAGAAACCACTACTAATGGACACCAATAAGAAGAATAAACTTGCTTGGGCCAAGAAACTCGAGCAATGGACATTAGATCGGTGGAAATCTGTCCTTTGATCTTATGAGTCCAAATTTGAGATTGTTGGTTCCAACCTCTGTGTCTTTGTGAGATGCGGAGTTGATGAATGGATGATCTCCGCATGTGTGATTTCCACTGTGAAGCATGGAGGAGGAGGTGTGATGGTGTGGGGGTGCTTTGCTGGTGACATAGTCAGTGATTTATTTAGAATTCAAAGTACACTTAAACAGCATGGCTACCACAGCATTCTACAGCAATACTTCATCCCATCTGGTTTGCACTTAGTGGGACTATCATTTGTTTTTCAACTGGACAATGACCCAAAACACACCTCCAGGCTGTGTAAGGACATTTTGACCAAGAAGGAGAGTGATGGAGTGCTGCATCAGATCACCTGGCCTCCGCAATCACCCGACCAAAACCCAATTGAGATGGTTTGGGATGAGTTGGACCGCAGAGTGAAGGAAATGCAGCCAACAAGTGCTCAGCATATGTGGGAACTCCTTCAAGACTGTTGGAAAAGCATTCCAGGTGAAGCTGGTTGAGAGAATGCCAAGAGTGTGCAAAGCTGCCGTCAAGGCAAAGGGTGGCTACTTTGAAGAATCTAAAATATTACATATATTTTGATTTGTTTAACACTTTTTTGGTGACAACATGACTCCATATGTGTTATTTCATAGTTTTGATGTCTTCGCTATTATTCTAAAATGTAGAAAATAGTAAAAATAAATAAAAACCCTTGAATGAGTAGGCGTGTCCACACTTTTGACTGGTACTGTATCTTTATTTTATTTGTTATCATATAAGGCCATCTTTTGCTCTAGATTGCAGGAAATTGCAGTTACAGGTGTTAAAAAATGAAAAAACCTCGGAGTCCAAAGGGGGGCATTGACCCCTCCTGGCCTCCTCCCCAGCCATACTCAGCAGCACCTGCTTGTTAAAAAAATCCAGAGGAGAAGTGATAATATGTAATTCTCTTCAGGTCATGAATTCATTTCATTTGAAGAAGAAAAACTCAGTTGATTTGCACGTGTCTTTGATACATAGAACACTCTCCATATCCTCAACATTGATATGATCAATTGTTCATATGTACTGTGTTGCTTTACAGGTCATGCCCATAGTAGGAGTATGAATGACATTGCAGACACTCTGAGCACAGACCAGGTGACCCACTAATGGAACATTACAACTCAGCAGGCTCAATTCATTCAAACATCCTTGCAGAGCGAAACTGCAGGTTTTACAGAATTATTGTCATAAAATAATTTAGGTCTTATAATCTAAGTTAATTTAGGGTAGTTACATTACTTAAAATGTGCACTTCCTCTGTGCAGAAATTATATTAGTTTTCCGCAACGATGTTTGATTGAATTGCAACCAGAGTGTTTGTAGGAATTCATATTCCTTCTTTTGCAATGGCAAAACGTGTTGAGTTTGTGTATACATACAGTATGTGTTTGTGCCGAATTTTCAATATCCATTTAACCAGTAAATGTGCTGAATTTTACACGTACATTTTAATTAAGTGTGGCAAGCAGCTGTATGCTGCAGAGGATTTGTATTGCAGTTGTATTTCATTGTTGCCATGGTAACCCGATGAGAGTCAGCATTGTTATAATTCTCATAAAATATTTGATTGGGTTCGTTTTAAGTGTTGGTGTCACAGAGCAGTTGGGAGCAGGCTGCTTCACAATTCAGTCTTTTCTTAGGGTGATTTAAAAGGAGAATTTAAACCTAGTGAGACAGACGGTCTCTCTTTAATTCCATTGTTAGCAGGGTTATTATGCTGTGAATGATGGAGGATGGGTCAGGCGTGTTGTGCTAAGCATTGGGTTAAAACGGATGACTCTGACAATATTTATGCCCAAATAATTGTCTTGAGATAATGTTCTGGACAAATACGTCGAGTTTAACTCAGTAGATATGCAAATGAATACATCTCTGGGTACTTGACTGTTTCTGCATCTATTTGGCTAGCGTAATGCAAAAACAGACTGGCTTCCAGGCTATCCCAATGTTTTTAAACTACCCTCACTGTTTAGTCTATGGTTGAGTGGTTTATACTACACGTAGGGGCATACATACATGCAGTAAATCATGTACCAGTGTGCTAGTGATACCGGTGGCCACGTTTCCTTCACACATTCAAGTCCCAGGCTACATTAATTAGAATTGACGCTCAGAGACCAATTTTGTTATCCAGCAAAAGCATATGCTGCCAGAAGAGTAGTTAGGTGAAATGTAATTATGTTTATCAAACAGATCATGGAGTGGATAGATAGAAGCCTAAAGGCATTGTTAGAGCACAATGACAATGTCAAGAAGGATAAATCTATTATATGCACATATTGTATGGTTTCACTGTCATATTTGAATAATTTATTAGTGTCATATAGTGATATTTATCTGGGTATATAAAAAAAATAGGGCTTGAACTTGAAGATATGATGCAATTTCACCTCAAATGTGTTTTGTCAGTTATGCTGACAAGAAATCCAGTGTCCATACCATACAGTATATGCCATGATGTATCAACTATTTTTGACTCCCTCCCTCCCTCCATAGCTAAGGAATAAGTTCATGAAAAAGATCCCTAGAGATGCTGAGGCATCAAATGTGCTAGTGGGTGAGGTGGACTTCCTGGATAAACCCTTTGTAGCCTTTGTCCGCCTGGCACAGGCCACCACTCTGGGAGGACTTACAGAGGTTCCTGTGCCCACCAGGTAATGGCTGTCTGGCTGCCTGTCTGACACATGACCATGTCTGTTCATATTACCCTTTACTCCTCTCTGTCTGTCTATCTGTGTGTTTCTCTCGCTCTCTCTCTCTCTTCTTGTCTGTCTCTCGTCTTTTTCTCCGTATTTGTTCTTATACCCATGCAAATGTATTTTGTGAGCCCTAAACCCTTTTTGAGGTGTCTATTTTATCCACACTACCTAATCTAACCTTGGTTGAATGCACTGACTGTACGTCGCACTGGATAAGTTTATGCTAAATGACAAAAATGTACAAAATGTGGTCTGTGGTCTAACATACTTTACACATACTGTAAATAGTTGCTGCCTTACTTTCTCCTTTGCGTCTGTTCTTATGCCCAAGCGAGCACATCTTTTGACATTTTGTGAGCCGTTGTTGAGGTACCTTTTTCCCCCACACTACCACAGATTCCTGTTTATTCTGTTGGGGCCCACAGGAAAAGCCAAGTCCTATAATCAGATCGGTCGAGCCATAGCTACTCTAATGGTGGATGACGTAAGTGTCTGTCAATGTTTCCTTTTTTTTTCTTGAATACAGATGACATGGAAATACAGGCTTGATTGTCTGGCAACTTGAGTCAGCCAAAAAATGTGTGGACTTCACATACTGATAATGAAGCCACCATGGCTTGCTGTTGGTAACGGTCAGCCTCTCCTGTCACTACCATGGGGAAAAAACATTGAATGTCAGTCAGACAGGCAACAGCCTGTTATTTCACCATAAAATACAGGTGTTTTAAACAGAGTCCCACCATGGTCATAAATTAGGAACAGTTCCCAGGGTTTGTATCCCATTACTAATAGTAATAATTTATCTTTCTCTATCACCCCCCCCCCCCCCCCCTCCCCTCCCACAGCTCTTTAGTGATGTGGCGTACAAGGCTAGAGATCGAGAAGATCTGATTGCAGGTATAGATGAGTTCTTGGATGAGGTGATTGTGCTGCCGCCCGGCGAGTGGGACCCCAAAATCCGTATCGAGCCACCTAAGAAGGTGCCCACGGCTGACAAGAGGTTGGAGTCATATTTAGGTTTTATAATCTAGTTTAATCTATGTTAGTTCCATTACCTAATCATTTCCCCATATTTAAAAAAAGTCACCTCTAAGACCCAGATATGAGGTCCTTCTCAGTATTTCTGTCATCAACACTTCGCTTCCCTCACTTCCTGTGTGTATTCCCTCTGTTTACAGGAAGTCAGTGCACTCTCTGAATGAGCTGGGTCAGCCGAACGGTACGGCGGGAGGAAGTGGAGGCCACGCTGAGGATGAGGAGATGCCAGTGGCTCACGAACTGGGAGAGGAGCTGGCACACACAGGGAGGTAGGCTACTGGTTGAGGACTGGGATTGACATCTTTTACATGTACGTTAGGAGACTAGGAAGAATGATAACATGAAAGGAACTGGGTCTGAACTGGGATATCGAGAAATGCCACTGAGTGAATTGAGATATGAGGTAGAGTACTTGAGTGGAACTGGTACTAGAGTTGGCCTTTAAAGAGACATTTGAACATCTAAATGTGCTTGAAAACTTCCTGTCTCTTGTTAATTCAAATTGGGGGGGGGGGGGGTCCAAAATAGGGGAGGGTTGTCAAACTTTTTTTTTTGCTTTGGGGAGGGTTGTGTTTTTTTTTTTTATTGGGCACAGGGTAGTGTGTTTTTCCCTGGTTTACATTTGATCCTTTGGAGGTTTTACTATATAATTTATTCCATCATAGACACATTTCCTCATCCGCTTGCATGCGCCTCCCCAATAGAAAGGAAGGTGTTTTGGTACTTCCCATATGCATTGTGCTTTTCCGTGTGCAAATTTTTACTATACCACAGGTCAGTATATTCTAACAGTCTAATGGTCTATCCTGCCCTCTATCCACCATTCATAGTGACAATAGTGGTAGGTGGATAATTGTCCAGATCTGAAATAGGCCAACGAGCAATCATAACACACATAAAAACATTCAAGTCTGCATCAATTTTTTATATGAATCGACAGGAGCAAATAGGAATAGCTGTCACGACTTCCGCCGAAGTTGGTCCCTCTCCTTGTTCGGGCGGCGTTCGGCGGTCGACGTCACCGACCTTTTAGCCATCGCCGATCCACTTAAAATTTTCCATGGGTTTTGTCTTGTCTTCCATCACACCTGGTTCCAATTTCATCAAGTACATGTTGTGTATTTAACCCTCTGTTCCCCCCCATGTCCTTGTCCTTGTGCACGGTATGCTGGTATGTACTGGGTTTTGTTTGACCCATCTATTGTATTATTCTGTTGACGGTGGTATATGGTTATTAAACACAACCGTTGTGAATCCGTTTCCGCTCTCCTGCGCCTGACTTCTCTGCCGCCAGTAGCGTCGCATTACAATAGCTGATAGGCAGTGCAGAGGCCAGGTGCATCATTGCGCATGAAAGAACAGTGACGACATGAGACACACAGCTAAAAAAAATCTCCCCTGTTGATCTTGTTTAGGGACAATACAATGATTCTACCTAGACTAGCCTACAACATCACAATGCAATGAATAATTGCATTATTGTTTAAAAGTGAGTACAACATTCTATAGCCTACTCTCGGCTGAAGTGAAAATGGAATTTGAATAACAGACCAGTTGTGGGTCCACTCACCAGTTTAGAAGGTCTAGAAAGACACAGTAGCAGGCCAGTCTGGCTGTATTTTTACTTCTGATACTGAATATGCTGTCTGTTTCACATCATCATTCTCCCAAGTTGTCCTATAATAATGTGGCCACATATACTCCCAGCTGGCCCAATTATTCAGGAAAGCTTATCACATGCTCAGCCTTCTCTCCAATCCGAGCGGCTATTCCTCGCACACCTAGACCCTAACACTTCAATAGAGCCTAAATATTTATCATTTAACTTTTAAAATGTATGACTTTTTATATGTGGCATAAACACAGACAGTCACAATGTTTTAATCTATGTAGACTACTTCAAAAGTCTCCTGTCCGGCATGTCCACAATCAACCAAAATGTAATTCCAGCGTCCTCAAAATGGCTCGACATTAACCAGGTTTCCATCCAACCTTCTTATGCGAGTAAAGTAGCCTACGTGTCTGATGATGTATGATGAACTTCACAGGGTGGTGAAAGTGCACAGTGATGAGGTCGATGCTCCTTTCAATAAATATTGAGGGTCTTATTTGATGTGCGCTACGTATTTACACACAGACCTTTATCTGCAACAAGTCAATTTGACGGAAACACAAGTCTGATGGGAAAATGCTCCAGGGTTTCCCTTCGCTGGTAATTGCTGGCATTTGGCTGGTAAAAAATTAAAAGCTGATAAATAACATTGTAGCAGGCCAAATTGTCCAGGAGAGGTTGGTTGTCTATCATAGCCGACACCCCGAATTTGCGCTTCAGCGCCATTCTCTCATGCCTTGCGTACACATGTGCCTGAGAGAGAGAGCGCAAGAGAGGAGCTTTGGCCTAGGCCACCGTTGATTGCAAAGATGGAGGCCTTTTTCATTGACGTAAAACCAAAGTTAGAGAAAGAGTATGCCTATAGTGAAAAGAGGGGGATATAATGTTTTAATATTGTAGTGGACTAAGATGAGAAGAATGCAGTGTACTGTACGACTCCTTATTTAGGTAGGATTCAATTTTAAAACTTACATTTATTTATAATAATTCGTTTTTTAATCCTTTTTATTATTATCATTGTATGTCATTGTTATTATTGTAAGCCTATTTACTGAACAAAAACATAAACGCAACATGGAACAATTTCAACGATTTTACTGAGTTACAGTTCATATAAGGAAATCAGTCAATTGAAATAAAGTAATTAGGCCCTAATCTATGGATGTCACATGACTGGGCAGGGGAGCAGCCAGGGGTGGGCCTGGGAGGGCATAGGCCCACCCACTTGGGAGCCAGACAGTTTTTCCCCACAAAAGGTCTTTATTACAGACATAAATACTCCTCAAATTCATCAGCTGTCTGGGTGGCTGGTCTCAGATGATCCCTCAGGTGAAAATGCCAGATGTGGAGGTCCTGCGCTGGCGTGGTTACACATGATCTGCGGTTGTGAGGCCGGTTGGACATACTGACAAATTCTCTAAAACAACGTTGGAGGTTTATGGTAGAGAAATGATCATTCAATTATGTGGCAACAGTTCTGGTGGACATTCCTGTAGTAAGCATGCCAATTGCATGCTCCCTCAAAACTTGAGACATCTGTTGTAAAACTGCACATTTTAGAGTGGCCTTTTAATGTCCCCAGCACAAGGTGCACCTGTGTAGCGATCATGCTGTTTAATCAGCTTCTTGATATTCCACACCTATCAGCTGGATGGATTATCTTGACAAAGGAGAAATGCTCACTAACAGGGATGTAAACACATTTGTCCACAAAATTTCAGAGAAATAAGCTTTTTGTGCATATGGAACATTTCTGGGATATTTTATTTCAGTACATGAAACATGGGACCAACACTTTATATGTTGTTGTTGAAACCAGTTCTTTAAATATGCAAAACCTGTTTTGTTTAATTCTGTTTAAACATTTTAATTGGCTAAATTCCATTAGATCTGTCTTTTTTAATTGTGTGCCCCATATATAGTTCAAGATAAGTTATAAGTAGCCTATGTCTGTCATTTGTTGGGTATGGTAGGCACTTGCCTTTGTTGATAGCCTAATTGCTGCAATATAGCCTATTCAAAACTTTTATGAAGGTTTAAATCAGTTCACAAGTTTGCAATTTGATGAACAGAAATAGATAGACATCTGTTACAAAACACCAAAACGTTTAATGACATTCAGAGATTTTCAAGCCAAGCCTTTGATCCTGGTTAAGCCTCCAAGGTAGGGAGGGATGTGTTTTCTGTTTGTCTATTTATTGTGGTGTTGAAAACGCAACCCATGTCGGTATGTTTTCGTTATTGGTTGTGTTGGTGGAAAATTTGTTGCAAACAGTATATTATATATAATTATAAACATGCCATCAAAAAGTTGAAAATCTGATTTTCCCCATAGCTGTTCATTGTCTGCAACCGGCTCTGATTATGAAGTAATGAAACATGCAGGGAGAGTGAGCTCTTGTGGTGGTCGGCGAACCCTCAATCGTCTGGCTCATAGCCCTGCGTGGCATCGACTGGGCAACAAAAGCAAAGTAGATATCCACGTTGATAAGCACAGGGTCGCTACAGTTATTGTTATTTGTGGTCGTAAAACATTATTTTGAGTTAATTCTATGAAGGTGGAGGGTGTTCAATTTATTTTACAGTACAAGGTGAGGGTCATATGAAAATATTTTTGACACTGGGGAGGGGGGTGCAATTTATTTTATGACACCTTGAGTTGGACCCCTCCTGGTCAGGCGTTCAGTAATATACTCTTAGAAAAAAGGGTTCCAAAGAGGTTCTTCGGCTGTCCCCATACGATCATTTTTTTGGGGATTCCAGGCAGAAACCCTTTTGGTTCCATGTAGAGGCCTCTGTGGAAAGGGTTCTACATGGAACCCAAAAGAGTTCTACCTGGAACCGAAAGGGTTGTACCTGGAACCAAAAAGGGTTCTTCAAAGGGTTTTCCTATGGGTACAGCCGAATAACCCCTTTAGGTTCTAGATAGCAAAATCCAAGAGTGTAGCCAAGATAATCTCGTCTCCATTCCTCATCGGCCTGATATTATAGTTTTAAATCATCATCGGTTCAATTGGCCCATCCTGTCACACTGTGAAACGACAGACAGACTGAAATGAAGTGAGTCCGTGTGATGCATAAAACAGGTGATAATGAATTTCAAACAGAGTATGTGCACCACCCTTACCAAAGTGTTTGTGTCTGTGACAAGCACTTTGTGACAATTGCTGATATATAAACTGGCTTTATAAAATATATTTGATTGATTGACTGTGTCTGGCACGTTCTGCGTCATAACCAGAGGGTTTGTGTCTGTGCCTGTGTCCGTGACAGGTTATGTGGAGACCACAGTGTTTGTAGCTGTGTCAGGCTCTGCATCATTACCAGAGTGTCTGTGTTTTTGTCAGGTTCTGCGGAGGTCTGTTCCTGGACATGAAGAGAAAGCTGCCCTGGTTTCCTAGTGACTTCTACGAAGGCTTCCATATTCAGTCCATCTCTGCAGTCCTCTTCATCTACCTGGGCTGCATAACCAATGCCATCACCTTTGGAGGCCTGCTGGGGGATGCCACAGACAACTATCAGGTAGAGCTGATGTAGCTTGAACTCCAGAACTGTTGTGCTAACATTCTACCCCTTGTAATCTGTGTCAAATGGCAATAAGTTTGGCATATTTACGGAGTAAAATGAGTGAAACGTTAGCACAAACAGACTGGTACCCGAGTTAGGGCTTATGACCCTTGAATTAATTTAAATGGAGTTAATTTACTGATTAAAAATAAATGTATCTGAGTCGGTGATTTGCTAAAGAATGTTTTTAGTATGGAACATGAGCCAAAAAAATGGTATGGTAGCTAACTCACTCTAGGTGATATATGTGTGTGACGGATGGGAACAGTGACTGCACTAAATCCATTTGTTCAGCTCAACACATACTGAAACCATTTAGGATAAGTGCTCTGGCTGGCTGCTACTGATGATTCGCACAGACTGTCTGTCAGATTGAAATATAGCAGGCTCATACTGCCTTTCTCTAACACATTCACAACCACTTCTCTCTGTCTGTCTCTCTTCATTTTCCCACTCCATCTCTCTCTCCCTACTCTCTCCCCTACCCTGTTTCTCCCCCTGCCCTCCCTTCTCTCTCTCCTCTATATCAGGGTGTGATGGAGAGTTTCCTGGGCACAGCGTTGTCAGGAACAGTGTTCTGTATGTTTAGTGGTCAGCCCCTCATCATCCTTAGCTCCACTGGACCCATCCTCATCTTCGAGAAACTGCTCTTCGAATTCAGCAAGTGAGTGAGAGCTCAACCCCACTTCAAAGTCAGACACTGTAGCCAAGGGGTGTCGAATTAATTTGCATTTCATTGCATGACATAAGTATTTGATACATCAGAAAAGCAGAACTTAATATTTTGTACAGAAACCTTTGTTTGCAATTACAGAGATCATACGTTTCCTGTAGTTCTTGACCAGGTTTGCACACACTGCAAGCAGGGATTTTGGCCCACTCATCCATACAGACCTTCTCCAGATCCTTCAGGTTTCAGGGCTGTCGCAAGGCAATACGGACTTTCAACTCCCTCCAAAGATTTTCTATTGGGTTCAGGTCTGGAGACTGGCTCGGCCACTCCAGGACCTTGAGATGCTTCTTACGGAGCCACTCCTTAGTTGCCCTGGCTGTGTGTTTCGGGTCATTGTCATACTGGAAGACCCAGCCACGACCCATCTTCAATGCTCTTACTGAGAGAAAGAGGTTGTTGGCCAAGATCTCGCGATACATGGCCCCATCCATCCTCTCCTCAATACGGTGCAGTCATCCTGTCCCCTTTGCAGAAAAGCATCCCCAAAGAATGATGTTTCCACCTCCATGCTTCACGGTTGGGATGGTGTTCTTGAGGTTGTACTCATCCTTCTTCTTCCTCCAAACACGGCGAGTGGAGTTTAGACCAAAAAGCTCTATTTTTGTCTCCTCAGACCACATGACCTTCTCCCATTCCTCCTCTGGATCATCCAGATGGTCATTGGCAAACTTCAGATGGGCCTGGACATGCTCTGGCTTGAGCAGGGGGACCTTGCGTGCGCTGCAGGATTTTAATCCATGACGTAGTGTGTTATTAATGGTTTTCTTTGAGACTGTGGTCCCAGCTCTCTTCAGGTCATTGACCAGGTCCTACCGTGTAGTTCTGGGCTGATCCCTCACCTTCCTCATGATCATTGATGCCCCACGCGGGGAGATCTTGCATGGAGCCCCAGACCGAGGATGATTGACCGTCATCTTGAACTTCTTCCATTTTCGAATAATTGCGCCAACAGTTGTTGCCTTCTCACCAAGCTGCTTGCCTATTGTCCTGTAGCCCATCCCAGCCTTGTGCAGGTCTACAATTTTATCCCTGATGTCCTTAAACAGCTCTCTGGTCTTGGCCATTGTGGAGAGGTTGGAGTCTGTTTGATTGAGTGTGTGAACAGGTGTCTTTTATACAGGTAACGAGTTCAAACAGGTGCAGTTAATACAGGTAATGAGTGGAGAACAGGAGGGCTTCTTAAAGAAAAACTAACAGGTCTATGAGTGCCGGAATTCTTACTGGTTGGTAGGTGATCAAATACTTATGTCATGCAATAAAATGCAAATGAATTACTTAAAAATCATACAATGTGATTTTCTGGATTTTTGTTTTAGATTCCATCTCTCACAGTTGAAGTGTAACTATGATAAAAATTACAGACCTCTACATGCTTTGTAAGTAGGGAAACTTGCAAAATCGGCAGTGTATCAAATACTTGTTCTCCCCACTGTAGGCCATTAAAATTTCTACACAGTTTCAATTTGTTTTCTTCATTTAAAAATATATTGAGTTCTTCCTCCCCCCCCCCAAAACCCCCCAGCTGTAGCCTATACAGTATATAATATATTGATACATATGGTTCCTCCCTTTGATTTGAAAGACAATTCAAACACCCACATCAGACATGATATACTATGAAAGGCACAATGGTGAGATTTGATATGCCATATTGGAGAGCTTGTCCGTACCAGCTTTATAAAAGGACGGTCTTACCTTTCACCTTCTGCCCTATATCAATGTTCTTATTTCTAAGGAACAATGGTATAGACTACATGGAACTGCGTCTGTGGATCGGGATCCACTCCTGTATCCAGTGCTTCCTCCTGGTTGCCACGGACGCCAGCTACATCATCAAGTACATGACCCGCTTCACAGAGGAGGGCTTCTCCAGCCTCATCTCCTTCATCTTCATCTCTGACGCCATCAAGAAGATGGTGAGTCACACGCAGGCAGGCGGACGCACACAGACGCAGTCACGCTCACACTTAGGCACACAGGCACACACGCGCACACTTAACTGTTGATGTAATGTGCTGCTACAGATGGGCTCCTTCAAGTACTATCCCATCAACACCGACTTCAAGCCAGACTACGTCACTGCCTACAAGTGCGAGTGCCTGGCCCCAGACCCCAGTGAGTCCATCCTTGGCTGTATAGTATATCATTATAGTACAGTAACAATCAAGTTAGCCAGAATTCCCAACAGGGGTCATAGTGGTTGTCATATGGTTGGAGGGGGTAGTAAATGGGGAATTAGGGCCTAGTAGCTTGGGTGCCAATCTGTTTCTGCTCTCATGTCAAATCCTTATGGAATTGTCATGCCAAACATGGTAAAGGTTTGACTTGACACTGACAGAAATGGAGTTGGCAAGAGCACAAACAGATAGGAGTATAAACAGGACCTGGCTACCTCTAAGGGATTTGGGGACATAAAGATTATCGTATGGTTTGGTAATGTAAGGAGGTATTATACCTTTATGCCTCTCTGGAGATGTTCACTGCATTGGGAAATCGTTATGAGAATTGACTTTGTCTTTGAATAATGTAACTGATTTGTCTTATATTTGTTTTTGCTGCACTCACAAATGGCTGCTGTCTGATGCGAGTGAGTAACACTTTGTATGCATGAGCTTCAACTAGCTACTTTCTCTGTTCAAGGTCTCCAAGTCTACCTGATGAATTCTTATTCCATTTCTCTTGTCCCTTGACTCTGCCCTCTCACTGTTTTCACTCTCTGAATCTCAATTTTTCCTTCATAACCCTCCTCTCTCCTTCTGTCTCCCTTCTTTTCACTTATTTAACAGTGGCTTCAATGATCTTCAATGGTTTAGTGCCAGTGCCAACTGATAACACCTCTAGTCTCTTTGGAGTAAGTGATTTTTTAAATTACGTTTTTACTTTGTCATGTCTAGCAACAACAACTAGCAACAACAACTGGGACCTACGCCACCCACCACAATGCCCCTAAATTTGCCCAAGAAAGGCAAACAAATTTCAAACCCACACCAAACTTAAAGACAGGAATCAAACGAAAAAGTGGAGAAAAGCAAAAACAAGGAAGATCAGATAAACGGCAACGAAATGAGTTAACCCTCCACATCTGTCAAGCCAACTTGTGCACTGGGCCAGCTGCTCTTAAATATCACCTGTGCCAGCAGAGGGGAAATACCTTCTGACTAACGAGGTGACTCCAATCGGTGTGCCGACTGTGCTAACGTGCTAACATCCAACCCCAATATATAAATGGAAAAACCAAAGCCTGTAACACCTTCCCCCTTAAGGCAACAAACATACCCTATATTTACACTACCGTTCAAAAATTTGGGGTCACTTAGAAATGTCCTTGTTTTTGAAAGAAAAGCACTTTTTATGCCCATTAAAATAACATAAAAATTATCAGAAATACATTGTTAATGTTGTAAATGACTATTGTAGCTGGAAACGGCAGATTCTTTTTTTAATAGAATATCTACATTAGAGTGTCAAGTTTGACGAATAGAGGCCTCACAAGTGCTCATCTGGCAGCTTCATTAAATAGTACCCGCAAAACACCAGTCTCAACATTAACAGTGAAGAGACGACTCCGGGATGCTGTCCTTCTAGGCAGAGTTCTTGTGTCTGTGTTATTTTGCCCATTTTAATATTTTATTTTTATTGGCCAGTCTGAGATATGGCTTTTTCTTTGCAACTCTACTAGAGTTGCGGGGTGGCAGGGTAGCCTAGTGGTTAGAGTGTTGGACTAGTAACCGGAAGGTTGCAAGTTCAAATCCCTGAGCTGACAAGGTACAAATCTGTCGTTCTGCCCCTGAACAGGCAGTTAACCCACTGTTCCTAGGCCGTCATTGAAAATAAGAATTTGTTCTTAACTGACTTGCCTAGTAAAATAAAGGTAAAATGTAAAAAAACTTTTTTTTTTTAAAAGGCCAGCATCCTGGAGTTGCCTCTTCACTGTTGACATTGAGTGGTGTTTTGCGGGTTCTATTTAATGAGGCTGCCTGTTGAGGACTTGTGATGCGTCTGTTTCTCAAACTAGACAGTCTAATGTACTTGTCCTCTTGCTCAGTTGTGCACCGGGGCCTCCCGCTCCTCTTTCTATTCTAGTTAGAGACAGTTTGCGCTGTTCTGTGAAGGGAGTAGTACACAGCGTTGTACGAGATCTTCAGTTTCTTGGCAATTTCTCGCATGGAATAGCCTTCATTTCTCAGAACAAGAATAGACTGATGAGATTCAGAAGAAAGTTATTTGTTTCTGGCCATTTTGAGCCTGTAATCAAACCCACAATTGCTGATGCTCCAGATACTCAACTAGTCTAAAGAAGGCCAATTTAATTGCGTCTTTAATCAGGTCAACACTTTTCAGCTGTGCTAACATAATTGCAAACGGGTTTTCTAATGATCAATTAGTCTTTTAAAATGATAAACTTGGATCAGTTAACACAATGTGCCATTGGAACACAGGAGTGATGGTTGCTGATAATGGGCCTCTGTACACAATCAGCCGTTTCCAACTACAATAGTCATTTCCAACATTAAGAATGACTACACTGTATTTCTGATCAATTTGATGTTGTTTTAATGGACAGAAAATGTGCTTTTCTTTCAAAACAAGGACACTTTATCATGTAGACACTTTATCAGCCAATTGGGAATTATTTGTTTACAGCAAATGGCTTTCCTTTGAGGAGTCTGAAAAATAAGTCGATTAGTTCCCATATTATTATTTTCGTCACCCTTATGTTCTCTTGCACTCTCCTTCCTTTTATCTTCTCTCTCTCTCTCTCTCTCTCTCTCTCTCTCTCTCTCTCTCTCTCTCTCTCAAGAAACCTCACATCCTCACAGCCATTACTCTCCCCTTCACCTTATTCTTCGACCTCTAAAACGGTGTCCTACTCCCTGCCCTCCTGCATCCCTCTCTCCTCTTAGTTGAACATCACAGACCTGGACTGGAGCCAGCTCAGTAAGAAGGAGTGTGTGAAGTACGGAGGCTCTCTGGTGGGCAACACCTGTAAGTACGTCCCTGACCTGGCCCTCATGTCCTTCATCCTGTTCTTCGGGACCTACTCCATGACCGTCTCCCTCAAGAAGTTCAAGTTTAGCCGCTACTTTCCTACCAAGGTGAGACTAGAACGAACTGAAGAGGAGCTGGATGTTTATTCATTGACATAGAGGCTGCATCACAAATAGCAGCCTGATTCAGCCATAGTTTCATATTTTTCAAGGCAAAGATGATCTATTTAAAACACTTGAGGCAGATATGATTATGTGTAATCTGTGGTGATTTGGGGTAATCTCCATGGAGATATGGTGTAAATAAGAGCAATGACCGAAACATGCTTAGATCTAAACTTTTGTATACAATGGTATCCTGAAACTGCATGTTACTCACAGACAGGAATATTCTATTTCACCTATATTATAGCTGAATACAGCATCAAATCAAATCAAATTTAATAGTATTTGTCACATGTGCCAAATACAACAGGTGTAGACCTTACTGTGAAATGCTTACTTACAAGCCCTTAACCAACAATGCAGTTTTAAGAAAATACCAACAAAAAAAAGTAAGAGATAAGAATAACAAACAATTAAAGAGCAGCAGTGAATAACAAAAGCGGGGCTGTATACAGGGGGTATTGGTACAGAGTCAATGTGTCAATGTGCCGCTGACACCGCTGTTGTCGAGGTAATTGAGGTAATTATGTACATGTAGGTAGAGTTATTAAAGTGGCTATGCATAGATAATAACAGAGAGTAGCAGCAGCGTGGGGGGGGGGGGGGGGGTCAATACAAATAGTCTGGGTAGCCATTTGATTAGCTGTTTTGGAGTCTTATGGCTTGGGGGTAGAAGCTGTTTAGAAGCCTCTTGGACCTGGTGCTCCGGTACCACTTGCTGTGCGTTAGCAGAGAGAACAATCTATGACTAGGGTGGCTAGAGTCTTTGACCATTTTTAGGGCCTTCCTCTGACACCGCATTGTGTAAAGGTCCTAGATGGCAGGAAGCTTGGCCCCGATGATGTACTGGGCCGTACGCATTACCCTCTGTAGTGCCTTGCGGTCGGAGGCCCGAGCAGTTGCCATACCAGGGAGTGATGCAACCCGTCACTGTTGTGTCATCAGTAAACTTAATGATGGTGTTGGAGTTGTGCCTGGCCGTGCATTCATGAGTGAACAGAGAGTACAGGAGGGGACTGAGCATGCACCCCTGAGGGGCCCCCGTGTTGAGGATCAGTGTGGCGAATGTGTTGTTACGCACTCTTACCACCTGGGGTGGCCCGTCAGGAAGTCCAGGATCCAGTTGCAGAGGGAGGTGTTTAGTCCCAGGGTCCTTAGCTTAGTGTTGAGCTATGAGGGCACTATGGTGTCGAATGCTGAGCTGTGGTCAATGAATAGCATTCTCACATAAGTGTTTATTTTGTCCAGGTGGGAAAGGGCAGTGTGGAGTGAAATAGAGATTGCATCATCTGTGGATCTGTTGGTACGGTATGTAAATTGGAGTGGGTCTATGGTTTCTGGGATAATGGTGTTGATGTGAGCCAAGACCAGCCTTTCAAAGCAATTCATGGCTAGAGACATAGTGTTCTTGGGCACAGGGACTATGGTGGTCTGCTTGAAACATGTTGGTATTACAGACTCAGACAGGGAGAGATTGAAAATGTCAGTGAAGACATTTGCCAGTTGGTCAGCGCATGCTCAGCCTACATGTCCTGGTAATCCGTCTGGCCCAGCGACCTTGTGAATGTTGACCTGTTTCAAGGTCTTACTCACATCTGCTGTGGACAGCGTGATCACACAGTCGTCCGGAACAGCTGATGCGCTCATGCATGTTTCAGTGTTACTTGTCTCGAAGCGAGCATAGAAGTTGTTTAGCTCGTCTGGTAGGCTCGTGTCACTGGGCAGCTCTCACTGTGCTTCCCTTTGTAGTCTGTAATGGTTTGCAAGCCCTGCCACAACCGACGAGCGTCAGAGCCGGTGTAGTACGATTCGATCTTAGTCCTGTATTGACGCTTTGCCTGTTTGATGGTTCGTCGGAGGGCATAGCAGGATTTCTTATAAGCTTCCGGGTTAGAGTCCCGCTCCTTGAAAGCGGCAGCTCTACCCTTAAGCTCAGTGCGAATGTTGCCTGTAATCCATGGCTTCTGGTTGGGGTATGTACATACAGTCACTGTGTGGACGACGTCCTCTATGCACTTATTGATAAAGCCAGTGACTGATGTGGTGTACTCCTCAATACCATCGGATAAATCCCAGAACATATTCCAGTTTGTGCTAGCAAAACAGTCCTGTAGTTTCGCATCTGCTTTGTCTGACCAATTTTTTATAGACCGAGTCACTGATGCTTCCTGCTTTAATTTTTGCTTTTAAGCCGGAATCAGAAGGATAGAGTTATGGTCAGATTTACCAAATGGAGGGTGAGGGAGAGCTTTGTACGCGTGTGTGGAGTAAAGGTGGTCTCACATTTTTTCCCCTCTGGTTGCACATTTAACATGCTGATAGAACTTAGGTAAAACTGATTTAAGTTTCCCTGCATTAAAGTCCACGGCAACTAGGAATGCCGCCTCTGCATGAGCATTTTCCTGTTTGCTTATGGCGGAATACAGCTCATTGAGTGTGGTCTTAGTGCCAACATCGGTCTGTGGTGGTATGTAGACAGCTATAAAAAATACAGATGAAAACTCTCAAGGCAGATAGTGTGGTCTACAGCTTATCATGAAATACTCTACCTCAGGCGAGCAAAACCTTGAGACTTACTTAGATATCGTGCACCAGCTATTGTTTTCAAATATGCATAGGTCCCCACCCCGTGTCTTACCAGAGGCTGCTGTTCTGTCCTGCCGTGTATAACCCGCCAGCTGTATGTTCTTAATGTCGTTGTTCAGCCACGACTCCGTGAAACATAAGATATTACAGTTTAATGTCCCGTACAGTCGCCCCATTTATTTTACAGTGATTGAACGTTAGCTAGCAGAACGGAAGGCAAGGGCAGATTAGCCTCTCGTCGCCTGATCCTCAGAAGGCATCCTGATCTCTTTCCGCGAAACCTACATTTCCTTTTCCAGCGAATCACAGGGATCTGGGCCTGGTCGGGTGTTTGTAGTATATCCTTCGCGTCCGACTCATTGAAGAACTCCTCATCCAATTTGAGGTGAGTAATCCCAGTTCTGATGTCCAAAAGCTCTTTTCGGTCATAAAAGACGGTTGCAGCAACAAAATGTACAAAACAAGTTACGAACAACGCAAAAAGACAAAGAAATTGCATGGTTGGTTAAGATCCGATAAGATGGCAGTCCTCTCCTCCGGCACCATCTTGAACAAGCTTAAAAAACAAGTGTTTTTTCTGTGTTTGTGTCTCTGCATTTAAAGAGTTTAATTCCAAAACACTATATATCCATTTTCAGAAATGTTGGTTAATTAGCTTTTATTTTTTAAAGAAATTATCAAAGAGATTGGTGTGTTTTTTCACTATCTAATCATGGCATGGGGCTATTCAATGATAGACATGTATTTGTTTAAAATCTAGAACTTGATGGTTTCATTTTAGACAGACAAATATGTTTTTTTGCTAAATGCAATATATCCGCCTCTCTCAGAGAAATAAGTAGTACTGCTAGGTTTTACAGTCAAATGTAGCAAATAACTACATTTTCTATAAAGAAATTTACAAATGGTACATTTGTGACATCAATATTTTATAATTCAACACAGTAATATGAGATATACTGTACATGTACATTTTTTGTCATTTAGCCGATGCTCTTATCCAGAGCAACTTACAGTTAGTGCATTCATCTTAAGATAGCTAGGTGAGACAACTACATACAGTGCCTTGCGAAAGTATTCGGCCCCCTTGAACTTTGCGACCTTTTGCCACATTTCAGGTCTCAAACATAAAGATATAAAACTGTATTTTTTTGTGAAGAATCAACAACAAGTGGGACACAATCATGAAGTGGAACAACATTTATTGGATATTTCAAACTTTTTTAACAAATCAAAAACTGAAAAATTGGGCGTGCAAAATTATTCAGCCCCTTTACTTTCAGTGCAGCAAACTCTCTCCAGAAGTTCAGTGAGGATCTCTGAATGATCCAATGTTGACCTAAATGACTAATGATGATAAATACAATCCACCTGTGTGTAATCAAGTCTCCGTATAAATGCACCTGCACTGTGATAGTCTCAGAGGTCCGTTAAAAGCGCAGAGAGCATCATGAAGAACAAGGAACACACCAGGCAGGTCCGAGATACTGTTGTGAAGAAGTTTAAAGCCGGATTTGGATACAAAAAGATTTCCCAAGCTTTAAACATCCCAAGGAGCACTGTGCAAGCGATAATATTGAAATGGAAGGAGTATCAGACCACTGCAAATCTACCAAGACCTGGCCGCCCCTCTAAACTTTCAGCTCATACAAGGAGAAGACTGATCAGAGATGCAGCCAAGAGGCCCATGATCACTCTGGATGAATTGCAGAGATCTACAGCTGAGGTGGGAGACTCTGTCCATAGGACAACAATCAGTCGTATATTGCACAAATCTGGCCTTTATGGAAGAGTGGCAAGAAGAAAGCCATTTCTTAAAGATATCCATAAAAAGTGTCGTTTAAAGTTTGCCACAAGACACCTGGGAGACACACCAAACATGTGGAAGAAGGTGCTCTGGTCAGATGAAACCAAAATTGAACTTTTTGGCAACAATGCAAAACGTTATGTTTGGCGTAAAAGCAACACAGCTCATCACAATGAACACACCATCCCCACTGTCAAACATGGTGGTGGCAGCATCATGGTTTGGGCCTGCTTTTCTTCAGCAGGGACAGGGAAGATGGTTAAAATTGATGGGAAGATGGATGGAGCCAAATACAGGACCATTCTGGAAGAAAACCTGATGGAGTCTGCAAAAGACCTGAGACTGGGACGGAGATTTGTCTTCCAACAAGACAATGATCCAAAACATAAAGCAAAATCTACAATGGAATGGTTCAAAAATAAACATATCCAGGTGTTAGAATGGCCAAGTCAAAGTCCAGACCCGAATCCAATCGAGAATCTGTGGAAAGAACTGAAAACTGCTGTTCACAAATGCTCTCCATCCAACCTCACTGAGCTCGAGCTGTTTTGCAAGGAGGAATGGGAAAAAATGTCAGTCTCTCGATGTGCAAAACTGATAGAGACATACCCCAAGCGACCCCAAGCGACTTACAGCTGTAATCGCAGCAAAAGGTGGCGCTACAAAGTATTAACTTAAGGGGGCTGAATAATTTTGCACACCCAATTCTTCAGTTTTTGATTTGTTAAAAAAGTTTGAAATATCCAATAAATGTTGTTCCACTTCATGATGGTGTCCCACTTGTTGTTGATTCTTCACAAAAAAATACAGTTTTATATCTTCATGTTTGAAGCCTGAAATGTGGCAAAAGGTCGCAAAGTTCAAGGGAGCCGAATACTTTCGCAAGGCACTGTATCACAGTCAAATATGCAGGATACGAACATTCCAGCAAATCAATGGATATAACGTTTTGCAAAAAAACATATTTTTTTATAAAGATCTATAGTCTTTGAATTGAGAACAGAAATATTTGACAGACATGAAGGTAAGCAATCATTTCTGATGAAAAAAACAAATGTAAAATGAGTGAACGTAGTGTTTTGGAAATAAACTCTTTGTGTATTTCTTTGAGAGATGATTTATGTTTCTCGCTAGACATATTTTCAATTTTTTTCATTTGCTTTGTTCTGTGTCTGTCCGTGTCTCTGTCCTTGTCGCTGTCTATTGTGTCTGTCTCTTGCTGTAAACAGCTGCGGAAGCTCATCAGTGACTTCTCCATCTTCATGGCCATTATGACCTTTGTGGGTCTGGACAGGTTAATCGGGCTCAAAACCCCCAAGCTCATTGTTCCCACAGAGTTTAAGGTAAAGGAACAGGTTCAAAATAGCTACTCTTTTTATTAGTTATATTCCTGACCGTACCCTGGAACAGTTGTGTATCATTATACATGTATGTTTTTGTCCTTTAATCAATGAATGGTCACTCGGACACTGTCCCTTACTGACTCCCTTTAGCCCACACGTCCCGACCGGGGTTGGATAGTGCTGCCGTTTGGGAAGAACCCATGGTGGGTGTATTTGGCCAGCTTCGTCCCTGCTCTCCTGGTCACCATCCTCATCTTCATGGACCAGCAGATCAGTGCTGTCATTGTCAACCGGAAGGAGAACAAACTGAGGGTACTTTGAGGGGTGTTTTTATTGATTGATTTAACCTTTATTTATCCTGGAAGTCCCATTGAGTTCAGGAGACCTCTTTTAGAAGGGACACCTGGATGTTCTCTATTATATACACATCCAAGCCTGTTATAGTGCAGACATTGATAACAAGTTTAACCTCAGTTTTTTGGAGATCACAGTGGGCATCACACATGTTGTTTGCCATAATCTCAGTTAACCCAGAACTAAAATCTTGTGTAATTTGTGCAGAATCTGTCCATGAGAGAGGATGTTTGCCACAATGAACCATTTATATTGTATATAAGAGATGTACTTGTAGAGGTAAACTATAGTTCCTAGAACCTTAATTGGGTTTTGGTGTCATGTTGGGGCCTACATAATGCATAGGACAATTGACTCAATGTCATCCCCCAGTGTGAGTTTGTCCTACTCTGTTCTGTATGTTCCTCCACCTGTGTGTCCCTCCCTGGCAGAAAGGGTGTGGCTACCACCTGGACCTGTTCTGGGTGGGGGTGCTGATGGCTGTGTGCTCCTTCTTGGGCCTGCCCTGGTATGTGGCTGCCACTGTCATCTCCATCGCACACATCGACTCGCTGAAGATGGAAAGTGAGTCCAGCGCCCCTGGAGAGCAGCCCCAGTTCCTTGGTGTCAGGTGAGGGAGCACTGAGCAGTGACCGTAGACTTTGACTATGGAGGAAGTACTGGACAGCATTGTCCAGGCAGGGCTTGTCTCTTGTCTGCTGTCTATTATAGATGGAAAGGTTTGCTGGTAGTCATCCCTTCTCTGTTTCTCTCTCGCTTTTTCTCTATTGAACAGGGAGCAGAGACTGACAGGGATTCTGGTGTTTGTTCTCACTGGAGTCTCCATCTTCCTGGCTCCCGTTCTACAGGTCAGTAAAATGTATTCATTTCCTCTGACCTAAACAAGGATTATGGATGAAGGATAAAAAGTATCTGCGCTCCAAATGGCACCCTATTCCCTTTGGGCCTTGGTCAAAAGTAGTGCACTGAATAGTAGTGCACTGGCCATTTGGGGTGCAATCAGTGTGTTTTCTATACCACCACGTAACATTATTAAAGGGGATCAACAAGATAATGTGCTGATGTTGTCTGTGTGTTTAAGATGTGTGTTCTCCCTCTCTTTCACTCACAGTTCATACCCATGCCAGTACTTTACGGTGTGTTTCTCTACATGGGCGTAGCATCTCTCAGCGGCATTCAGGTATGTATGTACCAGAAAACAAAGTAGACAGCCAGTGGTTGTGTCAATTGAAAGTCTCATGGTATGCGGGTTCTTCCTCTGACATGAATTCAAATCTCCAAATGAAGATGCATTCTCTGTGATGTCGTTCTTTTCCTTATCAGAAACCGTGTGTCTGGAGGGAAGGTGACTGTATTCTAGCCGCGTCTAAAGCAATTTGGAGATGCATTCTGATGAGGGCATTAGCTAGGCTGCTCAGAGCGTAGCTAGGATTTCAGTGAAGGGCTCAGTGAGTCTGTTTGTGCTCTGTGTGTTGTGCTTTTTGGCTGCACCCTGCCAATCAAAGGGAAATGTCACAGACGAAAGAGTAAAATGTCAACAGCGAGGTGAACAAACATTAGACAGGGTCCATGAATGTATACATGGAAATACAGTATGTCACAAGCCTATTGCCCACAGTCCATAAACAATTGTGTGTGGCTCAGTTGGTAGAGCATGGAGCTTCCAATGCTTTGGTTGTTGGTTTGATTCCTGCTGGGACCACCCATATAAAAATGTATATACACATTACTGTAAGTTGCTTTGGATAAGTGTCTGCCAAATTGCATATCTTATGGAGATAAAACATTGGAAATTGAGAATAATGTAGACAGTGATGAGTGTGTGTTCTCATTGTCACTCCCCTGTAGTTCTGGGAGAGAATCAAGTTGTACATGATGCCGTCCAAGTACCAGCCTGACTTCCCTTTCCTGCGTCACGTGCCTCTGAGGAGGGTCCACCTCTTCACCTTGGTCCAGATCATCTGTCTGGCTGTCCTTTGGGTTCTCAAGTCCACCGTTCTGGCCATCCTCTTCCCTGTCATGGTATTATTCATGACTCGCTTTTGATTGGAACAAGCATTGATACATAGCTGTCAAACCCATTTGAGTGTCTGCTGTTTTTTTTCTTTCCTTTCAATTTGTGTCCAATTAAGACCTAGACAACCAGCTGAGGTGAGTTTTTACCAATAAATGAGCTTAACTGATCAATCAAGTACAGTACATGGGAGGAGCAAAACCTGCAGACACTTGCCCCTCAATGGAATGTGTATGAAACCCCTGCATTAATGCATAAAAAAGGATGGGCAGCTCTCACAAGCTAAAGTTTTACTTAGATTTATAACCAGAAATCACAACGGACATAATTTCAGCTATACATTCAATCACACTTCAACATACAAATGACCTGATGTGATGTAAATGTTGGTTACTTATGAAGAGTTTAACTTTCATCTTCTTTCCTGTTGATGTTATTTTCTTGTCGTGGAAGTTATGTAAGATAGGATAATGTGCTTGTGTGGTTAACAGATCCTGGGGTTGCTGGTGGTGCGTAAGATGCTGGACATGGTGTTCTCTCAACACGACCTGGCCTGGATAGATGATATCCTGCCTGGGAAAGATAAGAAGAAGGATAAGAAGAAGGGCGATAAAGATGACACGAAGAAGAAAGACAAGAAGAAAGGGAGAGCAGACGACAGCAAAGACAAGGTGAGAAACGTTAAGATTTACTGCCACCAACTGGCTGGTTTAGAGCAAAAGAAACCTGGCTAAATAATGTATTTCTGATGGCTGTGTGTGTTTGTATGCAGGAGAAGTACCGCGCTTACTCCAACTGCTCGCCCAGCTCTGAGTCTGACCTGGACCGCAGGTACTGTGTGCTTAAACTACATGTCCCCTACAGAGACCTCCTTCAGCCCGCTGACGCCCAGTCACAGTGGGCCGCTCACTGCCAGCCAGGCAAATACATCCCCTGATACATAGATTACATAAACATGAAACATCAGCCTGGCAGATTTATGCAGACCCAAAACATGGACGCACACACACACACACATGGGCGCCTGACTTTGTCTTAAAGTTAAAAAATTATTAAAAGAGTTAAACATTTTTAAAACATTTCCTGCAATTGTACACTGTTTCTTTACAGGTGGAATCTATATTTATGAACAGAACACACCTATTTTTCTTAAGTTCTGCCACAAGTTATATTGAGGTCGAGTACTCAAGTGTTTTTAGAACACAAGGCCAGAAAGGAATATGTGCACATTTATCTAGGCCTATATGCCAACAGTGCGCAACAATGCCTAATTTATCATAATCATTACAGATAGCAAAACCTCATTTCTAAATTGTCAATAAAAAAAACATGTGCCATTTAAGATGTATTTTTTTTAAACCGCAACATCAACTGGTTATATTATGTGATGGAATACAATCTTCAAAAGGCAGTAGCCTCAGCAGTGGAGCTTGCTTGTAGAAGCCTATGGCTGTGCAATGGCGTAGCCTTGTTTTGTTAATTTATCAGACAAGACGCTCTTATTTCCCGAGCCATTATAACAGTCAAGACACCTATTTTGTCGTAAAAAACCCCATAATGTATTATAACAGAATAAAATACAACAGAATATTTTTCCAAATGAAAAAAGTGTGAAGTGAATTGCATCTCGCGACTCAATTTGGCATGTTGAAAGATTTTTTTTTATCATTCAGATGTTCGATTTAGTTTATTCTGCCTGTTTGGAATTTTCTAAACGAACAGTTCCACGTAGCGAATTACGGTCACAACATATGTTTACAGTAGGCATAGGCCTAATGATTCTGATGAAAATACAGTCTTTGTCTTTGTCAAACTAATGTTTTTGCATATTTTCAGTGAGGAACCTATGTAGCCTAGCCCTAGACTAACCAACTCAAAGGGAACTAGCAGGTCACAACGTAACCAAAGCGGAAAATAGAAGGAACGCAACTGTCATCATTTGGAATGTAGCTTGTGTATCCCATCGTTTAGATCCTTTTTCTCTAGGCATGTATTTCTAGGCCTAATGGGAGAAGAAATGCTTGATGCTTGGCCTAGTTTATTTTTAGTTGTGCCCCGCAAATGCACATGTAGGCCTATGGAACACTAGTGTCAAAGCAAATTAACATTGTCTTTCAAACCACATTCCACTAAATAGTACTGTATTTAATTATTTTTTTATCTGGTTAAAGATGGAGAGAGACTGATGCCCATCCATACCTACCTCCGACATATTTTTGTCACCGTGTCACCATGACGATGTTTAAAACTTGTCTCAGCAGCAGAAATATTCTATGCAACGGGAGTCAATTTTACTTTACCAAGCAAAGTAGAGCTGTTTTATCGGGGTACAAATATTATGTGCTTTTTAATTTTGCATTGTAACTGCGAAGCGGCCACATGTGCACTCGCACCGAGCACTCAACCAGGACTGTTACTTTTGTAACTGAATTAAAACATTTTATCTATGTGATTTCACCGATTGATGTTGGGGAAATAGATGGCAAAAATGCAGAAGCGTGTTAAATACCTGTAAACAGCTTGGGGAGAAACATTTTTTCACAGTTTTAATCATGTAATATGTGCCATTGCTCAGGCGCCTATGCACACACACACACACACACACACACACACACACACACACACACACACACACACACACACACACACACGCACACACGGTCTTATACAAATAACCTTGTGGACACACACTATTAAGTCCCATTCAAAATCCTATTTTCACTAACCCCTAACCGTAAGCCGCACCCTAACCCTAAACTTAACCCTAACCCTAAAACTAACCCTAGCTCCTAACCCTAATTCTAACCCTAACACTATTTCTAACCTTAACCCTAAACCCCCTCAATATAGCATTTGACCTAGTAGGGACTAACAAAATGTCCCCAGTTGGTCAGATTTTGGTTTGTTTACTTTTCTTGTGGAGGCTTTTGGTCCCCACAAGTATAGTTAAACATGTCCACGCGCACACACACAGCTATAAATACACACATAATTTATCACAGACAGTGTTCCATATTGTTCTCAGAGAATATACCTTCACACCCTTCTCTCCATGCACTTTGATACGATGCAGATAGTTTTTGCACATGTTTTTTCCCCCTAGTGCTAAAGAAAAAACAAAATGTCCACTAAGGGGCAGTCCCAGGACCGAGTTTGGGGAAACCCTGTGCTAAGCAACATTTGCTGCTATTTTTAAAGCTGCGTTACGCTGCGTTAGGAAAACTAGTTGTGTCATTTTGTGTCAGTGTCTCTCGATATGTGTACACACACCACAAGGCACAAGCATGTGCATAATTCCAGCATGCTAGCCAATAGCTATACACTATCTCCTATGTATTTTCACTTTCTACGGCACGGTATATATTCTGTAGAAATGTTTGACATATTGGAATAGATTCATAAAAGTTTACAATTATATTTGAATGTAGTGGATGCACAGTATTTGAGTATTTGAGAGTGAACAGCGTTTGGTCCACTGTATGTGTGCATCCCCATGCCACATGCATCAGGCTTTTCTCAGAGTGTTGGTTGTTTCTTTTTCCTCAATGTGTTGTATAGTCTAGTTGCCTATCTATGGGTCCCATTCACAAACAGAAAAGTTTAGTTTAGTTGTGTCGTCATCCCATATAGTTGCATATTCTTCCCCTTCTATCATTTTAGTCATGCCTACCTCTGCATGGTATTTTTGAATAGGAACTATGACAACAATTTGTGTCTGCGTTACGTTTAAGGAAGCATAGTTCAGAATAGACTTATTGAAGATTAAGATCAAGGACCAACTGAAATTTGACTTCTGCTTTATCCCAACCCCTCCGAAAGACACACAGGTTATAGATGTTGGATCAGGGGGCTGCCACACTGGGCGCACGTGGAGCAGTTGTTCTGGGTGTTAAGTGCCTTGCTCAAGGGCACAACGGTAGGCAATGGCATCTAGGGTTTGATACCAGCAACCCTCCAGTTGCCAGCTCACTTCCTGACAGATTTTTCCCACTAGGTATGGGTTTCGAACTGGCAATCCTCCGGTCGCTGGCTCGACTCTAACCGCTAGGCTACCTGCCGCCCAAGGTCAGACCTACGTCTTTGCTTGTGGTTTTTCTAAATAAATTAGGAAAGGGAAAACTGCAAAGTAAGGACAAACTTTCATTAAGTGAAGTTTTGCATTTATTCTTCACAAACTGTACATTGCATTCATTCCCACCCCTCACATTCCAAATAGGGTGTGAGCTGATCAAGAAGGGTGCAATTGCAGACCGCAATTAGAAGCATTGTCTGATATAAGCGTTTCTTGATATCAAGTTACACCCATTGATGCTCGCCATTGGTCTGTGGCCATTTTTTTTCACGTAGAGGACAACAATTGTTGGCAACTGCTAACCTTAACCTCAGTCTCATAACCTTCCACGCTAATTATCCTAACCTGCCACGTTAGTTATCCTAACATGTTATGTAAACAAATCATCTGTGTCGAGAAACCATCAGTCTCACAACACCAGAACTGACCAATGGCAGGTATCAATGGGTGATCCCTGATATTAGGGAACTAATATCAGTTTGCAGTTTGCAATTGCACCATATTCAGATGATCCACAGAAAGGCTTGAAACACTATGGCATAAAGAACAGACATCAATCACAGTTGACAGCCAGCCTAACTCTCTGTCCTGTTGTTTCACATTAGTTTGTCCAACCTCCCCTCTAGTCTAATTTACTCTCTGGTACTATGCATCAGATCCATATTACATCTAACAACTGACTACCTCCCTGTCTAGCCCAAGGTTACCTTACCCCTCTCCCGTCCCTCCTTCCTTCTGTGTTTCTTGCCTCTCGTTGTGTATGTCATATATTTAATTGAACATAATATTTTATCCAAAGCGACTTACAGTAGTGGATGCATACATTCTTGTATGTGTGGCACAGCGGTAATCGAACCAATCTGAGCCACGCAGGACCACATGTATGTATCATAACTGGAACTTGCCGTTCCTCAGCATCACCCTGCATCTGAAGATCTCCTGTCCCTCATCCCCGACGGTTCCTATGGCCCACGGCCGTGGCATGGCCTTCCCCGTGCCCCAGGTGAAGATCGAGATGGAGTCGGACTAGGACACGGACACTGATCACCCCCGCCACAGGGACTTGGTCAGCGAAACAACGCTTTAGGCGATTGACAGACCGAGTTGTCACCTGTAGGCACTGACTGCTGTGTGACAGAGCACAGGCAAACGTGGGTCCACTGCGGACTCTGTACAGTACATAGATGTAAAATGCTGACCCACTTACACACCAAGACTCTTCTAGAATGCCTGCAGAGGACAGTACAAGGTGGCGTGGACTAACAGCTGACAGCATATGACACCTAACATAAATGAACTGGGAATACAACATGCACATGGAGCACTACATTTCCCATAGCTGTCAATTTCAATGTGTCCAAAATCCCAGCAACAGTTTCTGCTTTTAAACTAGGAGGCACTTTGCTGAACTGTCATGGATATCTCTGTTGAGAACATGTTGACTGTATAGTTTTCAGGATATGCATAAGGTTAGAAACACAATGGAGGGATATAGGAGAAAGGTGAGTGAAAGATCTGGTATGTGCTGTATATGAGAGTATTTTGTGTCAAGATATTTATTTAGATTATAAAAGTATATAGTATATATTTTTCACTGTTCATACAGATATATATATATATATGTATATATGTATGAAGTGTGAGGTCCAGAATAACTTGAAGTGAAATCCAGAATTTCAATGTCAGTCAAATTGGCCTGCCTTTTCATCTGATAAATGAGTTCTTGATTATCCTTCTTCAGCAAATAATTGTGTTTTTGTGTGTGTGTGTATGTGTGTTGTGAGGTTGTATGGTGCCTCTTTTTGTAGAAAACTAGCTTGCCTATTCCCTCGTTCCTATTCCCTCTTGTGTTTTAAAGCCACTGGGGAAAAAAGAAACAGACAACAAATGTGAATAGCCTACTTGACTGAATATTGTTGTTTTTGAAAAATGATTGATTTGTTAATAACATGGTTGAATACAGCGTTTTCCAATCGTTATATTATCCCATACTGCAGGGGTCAACTAGATTCAGCTGTGGGGTGTTATAAATTTGTACTCTGCAAATTGAAAAAAAAATACTCTACAGGATGAAGCAAGAAGCCCAAACCAGGGTTCATACACATTTTGACAGATGGATTTTCATGACTTTTCCAGGACTTCTCCATGACATTTAAACTCATTTCAATGACAAAAAAATTGCATGCTTAAATGTGTTATCGACACTGGGAAGCACTTACAAAAGCATGCACACCCAGTAGCTCTCCATCTTCCAAAATATTTAATAATTGTAAAACATTGCAACTTTACAACCAAATACATTTATACCTTAATAAAACAATTCACTCATTCAATATATCTAAGATCAAATGGCTATGATAGGCCACAAATCTTTAGAGCTGTGCTTTTGGCTTAGCCCACATATTACTTCAGGAAATGTATTTTTTTAGTTTAGTCATATTTATCTTAGCTATGCCTACCTTAGAAGTGTTTACTTTGCAGGCTGGCAAGCATCTATAGAGTTGCAATGTCCACATACATTTGATGCCCAAATCCACTGGAAGTACAGTTGAAGTCGGAAGTTTACATAACACTTAGGTTGGAGTCATTGAAACTTGTTTTTCAACCACTCCACAAATTTCATGTTAACAAACTAGTTTTGGCAAGTCGGTTAGGACATCTTCTTTGTGCATGACACAAGTCATTTTTCCAACAATTGTTTACAGGCAGATTATGTCACTTATAAATCACTGTATCACAATTCCAGTGAGTCAGATGTTTACATACACTAAGTTGACTGTGCCTTTAAACAGCTTGGAAAAGTCAAGAAAATTATGTAATGACTTTAGAAGCTTCTGATAGGCTAATTGACATCAATTGAGTCAATTGGAGGTGTACCTGTGGATGTATTTCAAGGCCTACCTTCCAACTCAGTGCCTCTGCTTGACATAGGAAAATCAAACGAAATCAGCCAAGACCTCAGAAAAAAAATTAGTTCAAACTAGTTCATCCTTTTTATCACGTTCATCTGTACAAACAATAGTATGCAAGTATAAACATGGGACCACGCAGCCGTCATACCGCTCAGGAAGGAGACGCGTTCCGTCTCCTAGAGATGAATGTACTTTGCTGCTAAAAGTGCAAATCAATCCCAGAACAACAGCAAAGGACCTTGTGACGATGCTGGAGGTAAAACGAGTCCTATATCGACATAACCTGAAAGGCCACTCAGCAAAAAAGAAGCCACTGCTCCAAAACCGCCATAAAAAAAGCCAGACTACGGTTTGCAACTGCACATGGGTACAAAGATCGTACTTTTTGGAGCAATGTCCTGTCTGATGAAACAAAAATAGAACTGTTTGGTAATAATTACCATTGTTATGTTTGGAGGAAAAAGGGGGAGACTTGAAAGCCGAAGATCACCATCCATAACCGTGAAGTATGGGCACCCCCCGCAGCATCATGTTGTGAGGGTGCTTTGGCGCAGGAGGGACTGGTGCACTTTACAAACTAGATGGCATCATGGGGCGGAAAAATTATGTGGACATATTGAAGCAACATCTCAAGACATCAGTCAGGAAGTTAATGCTTGGTCTCAAATGGGTCTTCCAAATGGACAATGACCCCAGGCATACTTCCAAACCTGACTCTGTTACACCAACTCTGTCAGGAGGAATGGGCCAAAATTCACCCAACTTATTGTGGGAAGCTAAAAGCTGAAATAAATCATTCTCTCTACTATTATTCTGACATTTCACATTCTTAAAATAAAGTGGTGATCCTAACTGACCTAAACCAGGGAATTGTTACTAGGGGTAAATGTCAGGAATTGTGAAAAACTGAGTTTAAATGTATTTGGCAAAGGTGTAGGTAAACTTCCGACTTATCTACAAAAACAAGTTTTGCAGCCACATAATGAAAAATGAAGACTAAATCTAATATTTTTCCTAAAATTAGTTTTCGCGATTCACAAATGATTATTTTGATTCACATGTCTCAATTCACAACGATTGAACAGAAGCCCAACTAACACAATGGTGAATTAGTGAATCGTTCATTTCTTCAATAACAGTTTCAAATATTAATTTGTGTGGCACTTTGTATGGCTTTGTTCACAATCCTGGCTGATATGTTCATTATACAGTGCCTTGCGAAAGTATTCGGCCCCCTTGAACTTTGCGACCTTTTGCCACATTTCAGGCTTCAAACATAAAGATATAAAACTGTATGAAGAATCAACAACAAGTGGGACACAATCATGAAGTGGAACGACATTTATTGGATATTTCAAACTTTTTTAACAAATCAAAAACTGAAACATTGGGCGTGCAAAATTATTCAGCCCCCTTAAGTTAATCAAATCAAATCAAATTTATTTATATAGCCCTTCGTACATCAGCTGATATCTCAAAGTGCTGTACAGAAACCCAGCCTAAAACCCCAAACAGCAAGCAATGCAGGTGTAGAAGCACGGTTAATAGCAAGTTAATACTTTGTAGCGCCACCTTTTTCTGTGATTACAGCTGTAAGTCGCTTGGGCTATGTCTCTATCAGTTTTGCACATCGAGAGACTGAATTTTTTTACCATTCCTCCTTGCAAAACAGCTCAAGCCCAGTAAGGTTGGATGGAGAGCATTTGTGAACAGCAGTTTTCAGTTCTTTCCACAGATTCTCGATTGGATTCAGGTCTGGACTTTGACTTGGCCATTCTAACTTTATTTATTTATCTTTATTTTTGAACCATTCCATTGTAGATTTTGCTTTATGTTTTGGATCATTGTCTTGTTGGAAGACAAATCTCCGTCCCAGTCTCAGGTCTTTTGCAGACTCCATCAGGTTTCCTTCCAGAATGGTCCTGTATTTGGCTCCATCCATCTTCCCATCAATTTTAACCATCTTCCCTGTCCCTGCTGAAGAAAAGCAGGCCCAAACCATGACCATGATGCTGCCACCACCATGTTTGACAGTGGGGATGGTGTGTTCAGGGTAATGAGCTGTGTTGCTTTTACGCCAAACATAACGTTTTGCATTGTTGCCAAAAAGTTCAATTTTGGTTTCATCTGACCAGAGCACCTTCTTCCAGATGTTTGGTGTGTCTCCCAGGTGGCTTGTGACAAACTTTAAACAACACTTTTTATGGATATCTTTAAGAAATGGCTTTCTTCTTGCCACTCTTCCATAAAGGCCAGATTTGTGCAATATACGACTGATTGTTGTCCTATGGACAGAGTCTCCCACCTCAGCTGTAGATCTCTGCAGTTCATCCAGTGATCATGGGCCTCTTGGCTGTATCTCTGATCAGTCTTCTCCTTGTATGAGCTGAAAGTTTAGAGGGACGGCCAGGTCTTGGTAGATTTGCAGTGGTCTGATACTCCTTCCATTTCAATATTATCGCTTGCACAGTGCTCCTTGGGATGTTTAAAGCTTGGGAAATCTTTTTGTATCCAAATCCGGCTTTAAACTTCTTCACAACAGTATCTCGGACCTGCCTGGTGTGTTCCTTGTTCTTCATGATGCTCTCTGCGCTTTTAACGGACCTCTGAGACTATCACAGTGCAGGTGCATTTATACGGAGACTTGATTACACACAGGTGGATTGTATTTATCATCATTAGTCATTTAGGTCAACATTGGATCATTCAGAGATCCTCACTGAACTTCTGGAGAGAGTTTGCTGCACTGAAAGTAAAGGGGCTGAATAATTTTGCACGCCCAATTTATCAGTTTTTGATTTGTTAAAAAGGTTTGAAATATCCAATGTCGTTACACTTCATGGTTGTGTCCCACTTGTTGTTGATTCTTCACAAAAAAATACAGTTTTATATCTTTATGTTTGAAGCCTGAAATGTGGCAAAAGGTCTCAAAGTTCAAGGGGGCCGAATACTTTCGCAAGGCACGAAAGTATTCTTTCGCAAGTTCACTTTCGCAAGTTCACTTTCGCAAGTTCTCAAAGTTCAAGGGGGCCGAATACTTTCGCAAGGCACTGTATATATATATATATACAGTGCCTTACAGTGCCTTGCGAAAGTATTCGGCCCCCTTGAACTTTGAGAACTTGCGAAAGTGAACTTGCGAAAGTGAACTTGCGAAAGAATACTTTCTTGCCTTGCGAAAGTATTCGGCCCCCTTGAACTTTGCGACCTTTTGGTAGATTTGCAGTGGTCTGATACTCCTTTTGCCACATTTCAGAAGTAGTGATATATATATATATATATATATATTTATAAATTGATAAAATATTTAATAATTTTCTAAATAAAGTACCTTAAGAGAAATTATTAAATTCATTTCCATGACTTTTTCCATACTTTTCGGATTTGATCATTTTTCTAAACTTTTCCAGGCCTGGAAAACACAATATTAAAATTCCATGACTTTTTCAGGATTTTCATGATGTACAAACCCTGTCAAGAAAAAATTGTATTTGAAATTGTATTTGACAAAAACAATAATTTCAAACCTTGATTACATTGGTACATGATCATACATGTCTCTCTGTTTATGAGTGGAAATACATGGGAATGGATTTACTAAATTGAAATAATTTTAAAGTCATTTATGTAAAAAACGGAAATTTAACAAAATAATTAGTAATAATTTTGTCCGCGGGCCGCCAGTTGACGATCCCTGCCCTATTGTGTGTAAATGACTGCGGACACTTACTGAGCAGACACCTAACAATAACCCAAAGACGATGTACAAACTGTATTCTTTTGATATTTTCTTTGTTGCTAAATGTTGATCCTTTCAACATGATAGATTTTATCAACAGAGAAATGCCTGTGCATTATTTATTTTTTGTATGTATTATTATAGAATTAGTAAGACCATAACTAATTATGTATTTATTATTATACTGAAAAAATATTTAAACACAACATGCAACAATTTCTATTTTACTGAGTTACAGTTCATAGAAGGAAATCAGTCAATTCAAATAAATTCATTAGCCCCTGTGTGAAATCTATGGATTTCACATGACTGGGCAGGGGCGCACTCATGGGTGGGTCTGGGAGGGTGTAGGTCCAACTCTTGGAAGCCAGGCCCAGCCAATCAGAATTAGATTTTCCCCACAAAAGGGCTTTATTACACAGAAATACTCCTCAGTTTCATCAGCTGTCCAGGTGGCTGGTCTCAGACAATCCCACAGGTGAAGAAGCTGGATGTGGAGGTCCTGGGCTGGTGTAGTTGCACGTGGTCTGCAGTTGTGAGGCCGGTTGTATGTACTGCCAAATTCTCTAAAACGATGTTGGAGGCGGCCTATGGTAGAGCAATTAGCATTCAATTCTATGGTGGACATTCCTGCAGTTATCATGCCAATTGCACACTCCCTCAAATCTTGAGACATCTTTGGCCCAGCATAAGGTGCACCTGTGCAATGAGCATGCTGTTTAATCACCTTCTTGATATGCCACACCTGTCAGGTGGATGGATAATCTTGGCAAAGAAGAAATGCTCACTAACAGGGATGAAAACAAATGTTGTGCACAAAACTTGAGTAATAAGCTTTTTGTGCATATGGAACATTTCTGGGATCTTTTCAGCTCATAAAACATGGGGCATGTTTATATTTTTGTTCAGTATATTTACATGATTTATAAATTGTACAGATAAAAAATCTTGTCAACTTTCTGTGAACAAGAAACAGGAGCAAGGCCACTAAAAGTAAGCCATAAAGGGGAAGGCAAAAGCTCAGGTTCTCCCCCAGTGTTTATAAACACTGGCATTTGAATATGAAATACCCCTACCTGTACAAAATACCATTCAATTCACTAGCTACACATTTTTTGTATGGACGTGATGTTTTAGGAAATATAGGAATAAATGTGACACTGCATAATGAAGTTTGTAGTGAGGTGTTTTGTAGAAGTAGTGATGAGCCTCCCTATGTTCCTAATGTCTCACGTTTCCTCTCCACAACTCTTCTTTGGCACATGTGATAATCTCTACGATAAGTAAACATCCAGACAATAGTTACACTAACATACACAAATACAGATGGACCAGCAACATTAAGTTAATGTAGGACACATTATACATTCTGTAGAAGAGACATCCCTATGTCACTCGTGAAGCCGTCTGCGAAACCCTCTCCTTCGACCAGGGTGGGCATCTTGTTGCACATGGGGCACAGTTTGTTCCTCTCCTGTGAGGCTCTCATCCAGACAATGAGGTTCCAGCGCTGCCCAGAGGAGATGGGCAGGGCACCATGCATGTGTTGTCCTCTGTGGAGGATACCCTCTGTCACTTTGTGCTCTACCTCTGTACATGCTGTCTCACTCAGAGGCACCTGCAGGGGCAGCAAAAACACCATCAGCCACTGAACCATACTAGACTAACAATGAGAATGTTTACTAAAGTGCTGTGGTGACTTTTGTTCATGCAACTAATAAATCTGTGTGATTTCACAACCTAAAATGTAACAGTGTGTAACCTGGTATGGTTTTTAAACCACAGTGTGTGTGGAATTAATGAGAGATAGTATGAATCTAAACCAAGAGCACAGCTCCATTTATTATTTCATTCTATATAACACTATTGTGTTATCACACATCCCCATCTGGCTCTAACGAGGCACCTGTCTCATGTCACCAAAGTAGAGATTCCCCTCCGTGAACTCTTTCCCCAGAGACACGTTGAGAGTGACCTCTGCGTTGTCGTAGTGGTAGCTGATGTCCAAGTCTTCATGCATGTCATATTTCACCATGAAGGCCTTGTGGCTGTCCAGGTAGCATCCCCCACAGTCATGGTAGAGCAGAGATGTGAGAGGCTGCAGATACTGCTCACGGAGAGGGATGATGAAGCCTTCGTCAAACCCTAACTCGTTCAGGAGGATCTGTGTGGACAAAAGAACATCACCAACAAAAGGAACATGAGTTACCACAGGTAACACTTTATACATTGAGCATTTTGCCTGAAATCTCCAAATCTAATATTCTACAGATTTCTCTCATATATAAGAGGACGTGTACCCCATAGTTATTCATGGTATTCGGTCTGCCCTTGGGCGATCTAGATTGTTCAAAGTGTTCCATCTCTTCTATCAGCTCATCACAGAAGATTTTCTTGAACACAGGAAAGCGGAATACCCTTGCCGCTTTAAGAAATAACAAATAATGAGTTAGGCCCTAATGTGGACAATGGAATAAAAATGCCTATGAAGTTGAACAGTCATGACAGGCACCACCTATGTCAAATATGAACTCTAAGGAAAACTCACCTGCTTCTGTCTGCATTAAACTCAACAGTCCCTCTTTACTGGCCTCATCACTTCGACAATAATCCACCATCTGTTTAAACTCTGGTGCCATATAGGACTCCTAAAGAGATAGACAATTAAGTAAATTACACTGTACAGTAATACCCCAGATCAAAGGGTTAATTAACAGTATCTGTGTATGGATTTGAAGACTGCAGTACTATTGTATGATTCCTACATGGAGAAGGTAGACATGGTCATGGAGTGGTTTATAAATCCCCTTAATGGCTGCAGCTCTCTCAGCTGACTTCACACCAAGGCTCCTGCGCCTTTCAACTTCTTTCTCAATCTAGATAAGAAACATTCAACCCATACATTAAAATATAATGGAAATTCAGTCCGATTTGACCAAAATACTTAAAATACATGGGTCTACTTGCCTTTTCCAGGATGTCCTTGAATTCTGTGTCAGTGGAGCAGCCAAGATTTCTTAACACCTGGAATGTAAACAGAAGTAAGGTAGTAAGGCTAACTTTACACTCATCTAACAAGATGCTGTAACGTGACAACCGTCTGTAGATGTACTGCCTAGCTAGGCCAGATACCCACCGCTTGATAATCAGATCTAAACTGGTGCTCGGATAGAAATCTGACATGAAGTTTGAACTCCTCGAGGAAAATATTGTCAGTGCTAAAACAACTACAAGTGTAAAATGTTGCCTTGGAATCCTTGTCGTGTTGCATGACTTGTCATATAAAGATAATACGAATCAACGTATTATAGGACAATTCATAATAATATTGGCTAATATAGCAGTTAAACGTTGGGGATATCGCCCGCGGAACTGTAGTTGTTTGTTGTGATCCAACTATGTTATGTGTCCGATGTGAAATGATACTCTCAGCATTTAGTTTCCATGATTTGTAATCAACAAAAGAGCTCAAACAGAGACACATTGGTGTATATAAAATATATAAATATCAAACAGTACTCTATTATTTAAATATGTGGCCATTTTTGGATTCAAGAGGAAAGGTAAACTTCGAGTTGCGTTTCCGGGTCCGTCAACATAAATCGTCCGTTCGCAGAATACTAAGGAAACATACGAATCTCTCATCCGTTGATTCTTATTTAGTTACAGTGGTTTTAGGTCCCTTTTTAGCTGCTGAGATGTTGAGTGTGGATTCGTTGCAAGTGGTGGCTGAAGAGGAGGTGGTGGAGTCGAGCTCAAACCGACTGGGTGACATCTACACGTTTGTGGCCGAGGGCTGCTACCCCCAGACTATGAATCCTATACGAAAGAAGAAGCTCAAAAGATATGCTCAGAAATTCATAATTGATGGTAAGAGAGTGAATAGATAACAAATAACAAGAAAATTCTTAATGTGTAGAGGGCAGTTGAAATGTGTGTTGTTGACTAGAATAGCATCTCTTTCTAATTGCATGTTGTCTGTGTGGTTTTGTTGTTCTAGAGGGTCGACTGTATTATGTGGGGCCCAAGAAGGAAGAGAAGCGAGAGGTGGTGATTGAAGCGGAACGTAAGAGGCATATATTCCTAGAGTGCCACTTCAATGACATCGGTCATCACTTGGGACAAAAGAAGACTGTTCACAAGATCCAAAGCAAGTATTACTGGCTGGGTATTGTGAAGTACGTCGTGGACTGGGTATGTGCGTCTCTTTGGACTTCAGTGTAATGCAATAATACAACTTGGAGGCATATCATTAATGTATTCTTCTTACAAATTGTGTTTGTGCATTTGTCTGCCTTAGATAAAGGTATGTGAAACCTGTCAACGCTCGGAGAGGAACAAAAACATGACAAGGACTGTTCGGCCAATCAAAGTGGAAGCTCCCTGGGAAAATCTAGGGATTGATATATTTGGTAAATAAACTCTAAGAAAACTTCTAAGAAAATTAAACTACTCATCTAGTGTAACTGGTTTAAAATGACTAGCTAGTTAGCTGTGCACGGTAGTAGTAGCGTTTCAATTGGTGTCGTCACCTCAGCTGAGAAGTTGAGGTAGTTGTTTCCCTGTTTCCCGCGGCTTTTGTGGAGCGATTGGTGATGATGCTTCGTGGGAGGCAGTTGTCGATGTGGTGAGAGGGTACCTGGTTCAAGCCGAGGGTGTGGCGAGGAGAGGGACAGAAGAAACACTATTACACTAGTCTCAGAACAATAGATAAAGAGTTCAAATGTTTGTCTGACTTTGTTGAATTTGCTCTTCTGCCACACACTAATCGCGCCGATGGCAAATAAAATATGGCAATATTTTGACAGCTAGCTGTCTTCATCAGGGTTTCATGTCAAGCACTGCAGGTCACCAGTGTATATATAGGTTTCCATTGGACACACGCAGGTGTTTGCAATCATGGCTGGCTATGGCATGACATCATTGGTCAATTTACACATAACAATAATATCGAGAAAAGCATGAATGGATACACAATGATCGTAGCCTAGAGTACACAATTTAATTTACAATCAATGGAAAAAATCACAAATAGCCTACATCTTAAAAAGCTTTTATAAATTTATTTAAAATAGATAGAAAAATCACAGGAGTTTCTGATCAAACTCAATGTTCAGACCAAAGGAAGCGAGGGTCTTTAAATTAAAGAATCGGTTCTTCTTTTCACCAGGACCCTTCCCAGAAACCCAGCAAGGTAATTCAAGCGTGGTAGTCATTACAGATTACTTCAGCAAGTGGGTGGAGGCATTCCCCATTCAAAAGAGAGATTGCCTCTCTGTTGCCAGATGTATTTCTACATCCATTTACAGGTAGCCTAATTAAACACACACACATTTCAATACTAATTTGAATATTATCTGCAAGGTACATCAATCATCAACAACATGAGTTGTCATGAGATGGCGCTCAATCACCATATTCCCCCCCCCCCCCCTACCAGGTTTGGGGCAGCAAAAACAATTATCTCCACACAAAGTGTTGACTTTTGTGATGAGGTGAGTAATTATTAGCCTGTGTCTATTTACAGACTTAACGAAGTGGATAGGCCGATATCAACATTTCTCCCGTAATGTTACTTCCAGGTGACCAAGCACCTGTGTGACAGGTGGAACATAGTGCAGAGTGTGTCTGCTGTGGAGCTGAACCCGCTACACGACCGCAGCAGTGGCCTGCTGAAGGAGGCCATCACTCAGGTGGTGGCAGAGAAACGGGCAGAGTGGGACGATTTCCTGGACCCTGTTTTATATCTGTTTAGGATGACCATCGACCCCACAACCAAGTTCACACCCTATTCACTCATGTTCAGCAGGGAAGCCATTTTGCCCAGTGAGGTGATATGTTTTCTTTGTGTCACTTTGTTTGGTTTAAAAATGCATCAAATTGTGTTATTACTATGTAATTGTTCATGTTTAGTTACTAATTTTCGATTCCTTTTGTCAAGACAAAAGCTGCTCCTTTCAGTTACGACCAAGAGACGGATTTGTATCACTCAAAGAAAGAGGCCTCTGCTTGTATGACAGTGATGCAGGAACAGCAGATCTCTGTCAAACAGCTGGTGAGTTTGAATTGGAAATGCAATATCTTCACTTTTGGGAGATGCTGTGCTACACCACTAAAGAGAGCCTGATGAGCTTGTTTCATGGCTGCCACTTCATTTCTACTTCACTGCTGACTCACTTGACTTCAACCCTCTTGCTCTTTGGGAAGCATAATTCATCAGGACATACTGTGGGTCAATGTGTGACGTTCCCATGTGAGCTTTCTCTGTATTCAATTGGAAATGGTAAATAATTGTTTGTGCTTACAGGTGATCGCCAACATGAATGCGGCCTACAAACAGGAAAAGAAGAATGCCAAGAGAAGATCTCGGAACATGCCCTCCATCACTTTCAAAGTCACCGACCCTATGTTTTGCTCTGGAGAGTCACCCTCCCAGAAAAAACTGAAACCGAGCATTTACTTGTCTTTCCCTGTAGAAACAGTCCTCGCCACTAAGCAAAGCTGCTCAGATGATAAAAATAGTGACTTGGAATACCCCCTGGTTTCTGATGTTCATTGAGGCCTGCTATGCTGGGGTTATGGTATACAGGGTACATAATTGAGACTCATACAGTGACTGTATTGATGCCTCAATTATTTGTCTCGCTTCAGTGCTGCGATGGAGACATTCTGTCCACACAGCTTCACCCCTGAGAGAAGATTGGCAAACATAGAGGCAACCAACATCAAGAATCCTGACCAAAAATATTGATGAATTATTGGGTTGGTCACGTGTCCAAATACATAGGATCTCTCTAGCAGTGCCTGGTGGATTTGTGGTCTTGTCATTGCTTTTTGTTTTCAGCAAGAGGTGAACGAAATTAATACTTTTACACTAGATCATGTAGAATACACCTAGATTTCCACCTCTTTTCAAAATCGGATATGAAGTCGCATTGATGTCATGGAGCAGTGCACTTGGAGCCAGCATCAGTTTTTTGGGGGCCCACACTTGGGATACTTCATATCCACAATCAGTCATTCATGAATACTTCAGCTCTGCTACATGCTTTAGGGAAGAAATGTTATTCATTGGTTTGGGTCCATACCAAATAATGGCTTAAAGGTTTATTGCTGTGCATGGATTAAAAATTCCCCATTGGCCCCACATTCTACTGAATAATCTTTGAATCACCACACAACAAAGTCTTGTTAACAGACTCGGTACCCCTAAAGTGATAAACATGACTTTCACATGGAAATGATGAGTCACTTAATGCACATTGTAATAAATAAATACATCAGTTATCCTATGTTTGTCCAAATTATCTCTCTTACACACAAAACACACACACAATCTCTGAGACTCTTTGAATAAACCTCATAATAATACACTGCAGGCTCTGGCTATTTAGTCCGGTTGACGAGACTCACGTGATTTGGCGCAGGGAGCACTGTGTCAGAAGGACTCTGAAATACCGGCTCTCTGTATTGCCCCGCCAGTTCCGTCCTGGGATGATCTTGTAGGAGGAGCCTCGCACACCATTTATATTACCGGTTTCCATATACATTGCATAAAGGATCACCAGTGCAGCTTAAGTGCAAATCGATATGAACTCAGAATGCGACAGAGTTGCGATTAGGCCATGTCGCCTAAAATATAATACCTTACTGTATCAAGGAAAGTGATCGAATATCCGAGAGGAGATAAGAGCGCCGCACGGTAGGTCAATGTGATACAGTAACCTTGTCGAAACCTGATGTCACGGGTGCATTTGTGATCATTGATCACGGTAGGCATTTATACTGATCAAAATATAAACGCAACATGCAACAATTTCAAAGATTTTACTGAGTTACAGTTCATATGAGGACATCCGTCAATTTTAATAAATTCATTAGGCCCTTCCCTGGGGATTGCACATAACTGGCAATACAGATATGCACAGATACCTTTAAAAAATGGGCCTCACTATGGGCCTAAGGATTTAGTCACGGTATTTCTGTGCATTCAAATTGTCATCGATATTGTGTCTCTAGTTTATGCCTGCCCATACCATAACCCCACTGCCACCATGAGGCACTCTGTTCACAATGTTGACATCAGCAAACCATAAGCCACATGATGCCATACATGTGGTTTGTGGGTGTGAGGCAGGTTGGACATACTGCACAATTCACATAAGAGGTGGCTTATGATAGAGGAATGAACATGAAATTCTCTGGCAACAGCTCTGGTGGATATTCCTGCAGTCAGCATGCCAATTGCATGCTCCCACAAACTTTGAGACATCTGTGGCATGTGACAAAACTACACATTTTAGAGTGGCCTTTTATTGTCCCCAGCACAGGGTGCACCTGTGTAATGATCATATGCTCTTTATTTAGCGAGGCAGGTCAGTTAAGAACAACATCTTATTTTCAATGACAGCCAGTGGGTTAACTGCCTTGTTCAGGGGCAGAACGACAGAATTTTAGTTGGCGATTCAATCTTGCAACCTTTCAGTTACTAGTCCAACCACTAGGCTACCTGTTGCCCCTATCAGATGGATGGATTATCTTGGCAAATGAGAAATGCTCACTAACAGGGATGTAAACCAATTTGTGCGCCAAATTTGAGAGAAATAAGCTTCTTGTGCGTATGGAACATTTATGAAACATGGGACCAGCACTTTACATGTTGCATTAATATTTTTGTTCAGTATAGTTCGGTGAACTTCCATTTGTGTTGAATTCAAAACACTTGTTCGAAAAAAAACGTCATATAATTGTAATAGCCTATAAATGTATTGTAATAGCAACAATATTAAAACAAAACAATAGGCTACAGTTTTAGCTTTTTGTATTCTTGTTTCTCCCCAGACTTGTTCATTCTTCACAGGACACTATCTCTCCACGGATAGACTGAAACGTAATGGGGGTCATAGTAGTGGTGAGCTGTATCTTGTTATTTATCCTGGTGGATGTTATTGTCACCACTGTCCTCTACTTACATGGTTGCCAGACTGCAATATTCACAGAGGATGTGCAGAACTTTGACATTCTCCACTCCGTCCTGGACCTCTGGGGGACTATGCTGGTCAGAGTCTGCCTTCTGCTTGGGGCCTCCATAGGGGTGTTATGGAACAGAGTGGACGGCCCATGCAGGGTCTCTGCCCTGGGGACCCTGACTCTCCTAATCTGCCTGACCGTCAGCACCTACGCCTTAGCTAAGCTCCTGATGCTCTCAGAGCAGGGCGATCTGGCTCACCAACCCTGGTTCCTCAGTCTGTTTTCCTGGACCTGTGTGTCAGTGCTAGGGACCGTGCTCCTCTGGAGGCTCCTGGGAAGGGCTCCTAACATTGTGACTGACGGAGAGGGAGATGGTGGAGGAAATGTCTGTGAGGAGACTGAGAGGCTAGTGGAGGCAGCAGGAGAGAATGGCATTGAGGAGGTGGAGGAGCAGCAGAAGCATGGGGAGAAGAAGAGGAGTAGGGCGAGCAGGAAAGGAACAGAGGACCAGAAGAACTCAGGGGCCACACTGGGGCGTCTGCTGTCCTACTGCAGTAAATACGCTGGGCTGCTCTCTGTAGCCTTCCTCTTCCTCCTCATCTCTGCTGTGTGTAAGTGGCAACTTGTTTAATTACAATGCACAGACGACTAGGGCCCTGCGTTTTTCCTGAACACATGACCTGACCAGGATCAACGCAGGGCTCTAGGTACAGACAATAACTAGGGAACTGAGGATTTCCCTGGTCAGGTCATATCAGTTATTTGGCCTGGCCATGGTCAGGAAGAACTCGTGGGCCCAACAGATGACAAGTCAAGTTGATTAATGTAGAGATCATCACCATTGTGAGGCTGGCATATTACACAGTGTTGCATGAGATAGTTACACAGAAGATGTGTAATGAAGAAACATAACCAGCCTCTTGGAAGTTCTGTTTGGATCCCATGCATTTGTATTTAAGACTTTATTACTGAACTCATAGCAGCATGGTATTGCATTCAGGGTTGCAAGGTTGCTCTACTACTCATTATAAACTGGGTGATTCGAGCTCTGAATAGTGATTGGCTGATAGACATTGTATATCAGAACGTATACCACATGTATGACAAAACATTTATTTTTTACTGCCCTAATTATGTTGGTAATCAGTTTAAAATATCAATAAGGCACCTCAGGGGTTTGTGATATATGGCCAATATACCACGGCTAAGGGGCTGTGTCCAGGCACTCCGCGTTGCGTTGTGCATAACAACAGCCCTTAGCTTTGGTATATTGGCCATATACCACACCCCACCGGGCCTTATTGTTTAATTATTGGAGTGACAAATTACATTAATGACTCATGTACCATGAATAAAGCATGATGGGGTTCCTGAGTGGTCTAAGGCACTGCATCTCAATGCAAGAGGCATCACTACAGTCCCTGGTTTGAATCCAGGCTGTATCACAATTTGCCCAGCGTCGTCCGGGTTTGGCCCGGGTAGACCGTCATTGTAAATAAGAATTTGTTCTTATTTGACTTACCTAGTTAAATAAAGGTTAAATAAAAAAATACTCTACCCTACTCATTTCATTTCATTATAGACAAATCAAAATATATCTATAAACTGTATTTCTATTTTACACAATTGTGCTTATTATTTTTCATAACATTTAATGGTACTCTGTAATCCACTTTATAGGTGAGGCCTTCATCCCCTACTACACTGGGCAGGCTATAGATGGCATTGTTATTCACAAGAGTATGGAGTACTTCACCAAGCCCCTGATCACTCTCACAGTGTTGGCCTTAGTCAGGTAAGCCATGCTGAAGTGAACAGTGATCACAAGGCGTGTGTTTTGTTAACTGGTTGTCCTTGTTGTGTGCCATATCTTCTTTGATGTCTTGCACATGCTGCATATCTATTATTGATTCGACAATATATACATTGATCTTGTGTGTTTGTGGCGTATAATGTATCTCTGACTGCGTTTCATTTCTTGCGTCTCTCCTTAGCTCTATAGCTATTGGAGTACGAGGTGGCCTCTTTAATCTAACCTTTGCCAGACTGAATCTTCGCCTGCGGAATCTTCTCTTCAGATCTCTGATGCGTCAGGAGGTGGGCTTCTTTGACTCTAACCACACAGGTGAGCTCTCAAGATTTCTCTTTATTCCTTCCTTTCACGCTTTTCCCTTGTTCCTCTGATTAAATCAAATCAAGCAAATCACATTTTCTCAGTCACATGCGCCGAATACAACAAGTTCCGAGTCCCTAACCAACAATGTGGATAATAATATGAAATAAAAGTAACAAATAATTACAGAGCAGCTGTAAAATAACAATAGTGAGACAATATACAGGGGGGTACCGGTACAGAGCCAATGTGCGGGAGCACCGGTTAGTTGAGGTAATATGTACATGTAGGTAGAGTTATTATTGTGACTATGCATAGATGATAACAATAGAGTACAGCGGTGTAAAAGAGGGGGGAGGAGGGGACAATGCAAATAGTCTAGATAGCCATTTTATTAGGTGTTCAGGAGTCTTATGGCTTGGGGGTAGAAGCTGTTTAGAAGCCTCTTGGACCTAGACTTGGCGCTCCGGTACCGCTTGCCGTGTGGTAGCAGAGAGAACAGTCTATGACTAGGGTGGCTGAAGTCTTCGACAATTTTTAGAGCCTTCCTCTGACACCACCTGGTATAGAGATCCTGGATGGCAGGAAGCTTGGCCCCAGTGATGTATTGGGCCGTTCGCACTACCGTCTGTAGTGCCTTGCGGTTGGAGGCCGAGCATTTTCCATACCAGGCAGTGATGCAACCAGTGATGCTCTCGATGGTGCAGCTGTAGAACCTTTTGAGGATCTGAGGACCCATGCCAAATCTTTACAGTCCTGAGGGGGAATAGGTTTTGTGGTGCCCCATCGATGAGAATGAGGGCATGCTCGGTCCTCTTTTTCCTGTAGTCCACAATTATATCCTTTGTTTTGATCACGTTACCTACCCTCACCACCTGGGGCAGCCCGTCAGGAAGTCCAGGATCCAATTGCCGAGGTGTTTAGTCCCAGGGTCCTTAGCTTATTGATGAGCTTTGAGGGCACTATGGTGTTGAATGCTGAGCTGTAGTCAATGAACAGCATTCTCACATAGGTGTTCCTTTTGTCCAGGTGGGAAAGGGCAGTGTGGAGTGCAATGTAAATAGCATATTCTGTGGATCAGTTGGTATGGTATGCAAATTAGAATGGGTCTAGGGTTTCTGGGATAATGGTGTTGATGTGAGCCATGACCAGCCTTTCGAAAGCACTTCATGGCTACAGACGTGAGCGCTATGGGCCGGTAGTCATTTAGACAGGTTACCTTAGTGTTCTTGGAAACAGGCCCTATGGTGGTCTACTTAAAACATGTTCGTATTACAGACTCGGAGAGAGAGAGGTTGAAAATGTCAGTGAAGACACTTGCTAGTTGGTCAGCGCATACTCGCAGTACATGTCCTGGTAATCCGTCTGGCCCTGCAGCCTTGTGAATGTTGACCTGTTTCAAGGTCTTACTCACATTGGCTGCGGAGAGCGTGATCACACAGTCTTCCAGAACAGCTGTTGCTCTCATGCATGTTTCAGTGTTATTTGCCTCAAAGCGAGCATAGAAGTTGTTTAGCTCGTCTGGTAGGCTCGTGTCACTGGGCAGCTCTCGGCTATGCTTCCCTTTGTAGTCTGTAATGGTTTGCAAGCCTTGCCACATTCGACTAGCGCCAGAGCCGGTGTAGTACGATTCGATCTTAGTCCTGTATTGACGCTTTGCCTGTTTGTTGTTTTGTCGGAGGTCATAGCGAGATTTCTTATAAGCTTCCGGATTAGAGTCCCGCTCCTTGAAAGCCGCAGCTCTAGCCTTTAGCTCAGTGCGAATGTTGCCTGTAATCCATGGCTTCTGGTTTGGGTATGTACGTACAGTCACTGTGGGGACGACGTCATCGATGCACTTATTGATGAAGCCAATGACTGATATGGTGTACTCCTCAATGCCATCACAGGAATCCCGGAACATATTCCAGTCTGTGCTAGCAAAACAGTCCTGTAGTTTAGCATCTGCTTCATCTGACCACTTTTTTATTGATCTTGTCACTGATGCTTCCTGCTTTAATTTTCGCTTGTAAGCAGGAATCAGGAGGATAGAACTATGGTCAGATTTGTCAAATGGAGGGCGAGGGAGAACTTTGAATGGGTCCCTGTGTGTGGAGTAAAGGTGGTCCAGATGTTTTTTTGCACATTTAACATACTGATAGAAATTTGGTTTCCCTGCATTAACCTCTCTGGGACATTCGGGACGGTAGCGTTCCACACCGCCAATAGCCAATGAAAGTGCAGGGCGCCAAATTCAAAACAACAGAAATCTCATAATTAATATTCCTCAAGCATACAAGTATTTTACACCATTTTAAACATAAAATTATCGTTAATCCAGCCACAGTGTCTGATTTCAAAAAGGCTTTACAGCGAAAGCACCACAAACGATTATGTTAGGTCACCACCAAGTCACAGAAAAACAGCCAAAGAGAGGAGTCACAAAGAGCAGAAATATAGATAAAATTAATCACTAACCTTTGATGATCTTCATCAGATGACACTCATAGGTCTTCATGTTACAAAATACATGTATGTTTTGTTCGATAAAGTGGATATTTATATCCAAAAATCTAATTTTACTTTGGTGTGTTATGTTTAGTATCGCCAAAACATGCAATGATTTTGCAGAGAACCACATCAATTTACAGAAATACTCATAATAAACATTGATAAAAGATACAACTATTATACATGGAACTTTAGATCAAGTTCTCCTTAATGCAACCGCTGTGTCAGATTTTTTAAAAAACTTTACGGAAAATGCACACCATGCAATAATCTGAGTATGGCGCTCAGAGACCAAACAAGCCAAAAGATATCCGCCATATTGTGCAGTCAACAGAAGTCAGAAATAACATTATAAATATTCACTTACCTTTGATGATCTTCATCAGAATGCACTCCCAGGAATCCCAGTTTCACAATAAATGTTTGATTTGTTCTATAAAGTTAATAATTTATGTCCAAATCCTTTTGTTAGGGCATTTGGTAAACAAATCCAAGCGCGTGTGCAAGTCCAGCTGAAAGGTCGGACGAAAAGTTCAAAAAGTTATATTACAGGTCGTAGAAACATGTCAAATGAAGTATAGAATCAATCTTTAGGTTGTTTTTATCATAAATCTTCAATAATGTTCCAACCGGAGAATTCCTTTGTCTGTAGAAAAGCAATGGAATGCAAGCTAACTTTCACATGACCGCACGTCACGAGCTCTTGGCAATCTGCCAGACACCTGGCTAAATCCCCTATCATTCGGCCCCACCTCACAGTAGAAGCATCAAACAAGGTTCTAAAGACTGTTGACATCTAGTGGAAGCCGTAGGAAGTGCAACATGGCCAATATCCCACTGTATCTTCGATAGGCTATGAGTTGAAAACTCATATGGCAGGTTTTCGCCTGCCATATGAGTTCTGTTATACTCACAGACATCATTCAAACAGTTTTAGAAACTTCAGAGTGTTTTCTATATCCAATATACAAATTAATCTGCATATTCTAGCTTTTATGGCTGAGTAGCAGGCAGTTTACTCTGGGCACCTTATTCATCCAAGCTACTCAATACTGCCCCCCAGTCACCAAGAAGTTAAAGACCCGGCTACTAGGAGCGCCGCCTTTGGTGAGAGTTTTCTTGTTTGCTTATGGCGGAATACAGCTCATTCAATGCTGTCTTAGTGCCAGCCTTTGACTGTGATGGTATGTAAACAACATCGAAAAATACAGATGAAAACTCTCTAGGCAGGTAGTGTGGTCTACAGTTTATCATGGCTATTGCTCTACCTCAGGCGAGCAAAACCTTGAGACTTCCTTAGATATCGTGCACCAGCTGTTATTTACAAAATACATATTCTGCTGCCCCTTGTCTCACCAGATGCCGATGGTCTATCCTGCCGGTGCAGCATATAACCAGCCAGCTGTATGTTGATAGTGTCGTCGTTCAGCCACGTCTCCGTGAAGCATAAGATATTACAGTTTTGAATGTCCCGTTGGTAGTTTAATCTTCCACTTAGGTCATCTATTTTATTGTCCATCTATTACACGTTTGCTAGCAGAATGGAAGGAAGTGGGGGTTTATTCGATCACCTACGAATTCTCTGAAATTCTCAGAGACGGTAGTGGCAAAATGATGTACAAATTAAGTTAAAAAATATGTTTAAAAAAAGGCTAAATGAGAGATAAGGGGTACTTGGCTCCACTTTAATAAAGCTTTGTACAAGCTTTGTACAAACAAGAACAGGTTCTAACCAGTTCTTACAGTATTCAACTCAAGCCTTTACATAACATTAGACTGTAACAGAACCATTTTGCCCCAACACTATGTTAAAGCCTGTGGGGTTTAAGTGTTATAGTGTAAAAGCTTTTCTCCTAAGCTTGGAGTCTCATCCCCAAATGCCCAAAAGCCCTACACATTTCTCCCTCTACTCTGCCTTCATATTTCTGCTCCTAACCTGTCATTAAATAATGAAAATAATTCAGAAAGAGTTTGGAAAAAATACACAAAAAAAAATGTTTGTCCTGCAGGTGACATCACCTCTCGCCTGACCTCTGACACTACTCAAGTGAGTGACCTGATCTCTCAAAATGTCAACATGTTCCTGAGGAGTATGGTTAAGGGCATAGGGTTCTTCATCTTCATGTTCGGGATGTCCTGGAAGCTGACTCTGGTCACCATCATGGGATTCCCCTTCATCGCAGTCATCTCCAATGTGTATGGGGAGTACTACAAGGTATTCACTCTGCTGCTTGTATACACACATGCACAAGCATGCGCACCCACACATGCACAAGCTCTCACGCACACACGTACACACATACACACTTCACCCCAGCCCATGTATTAAATTGTAATACATTTGAACACTTGTTCATTAAAAGCTTCATTCATACAGTATTTAGTTTGCACTTTTACTTGTTAAACTTTCCACGGTTCTCATCATCAGAGATTGACCAAAGAGGTCCAGACTGCCCTGGCTCAGGCTAACCAGGTGGCCGAGGAAACTGTTTCATCCATGAAGACGGTGCGCAGCTTTGCCAATGAGGAACAGGAGGCTGATTCCTACTACGGCAGGCTGCATGTCATGTTTCAACTGAACAAGAAGCAAGCGTTGGCCTACGCCCTCTACATGTGGTCCAGTTGTGTAGGTATCACCAATGTACAGTAGCTACCGCCTGTAAGACCGTCAATGTACATAAGAATGAAGAACTTGTTCTTAACTGACTTGATTGGTTAAATACAAGTTAAATAAATAAAAGATAGCTCAGATGAGGACTGAATGTACAGTAGTTACCGCATGTAAGACCATCAATGTACATAAGGATGAAGAACCTGTTCTTCACTGACTTGACTGGTTAAATACAAGTTAAATAAATGAAAGAAAGCTCAGATGAGGACTGAGTGTTAAGGAGCTCCCTCATGTTTTATGTCTTGTGTGTTTTATTGCATCCACTGTATCTGCTCGCTTTACCTTGGTTGTGGGGCACATTCAAATGTGTTTCTCGCTTGCTCCAGATCTCAGAACTTGTTCTTCAAGTGGCAATCCTCTTCTACGGCGGTCACCTGGTCATTACTGAGCAGATGAGTGGAGGCACCCTGATATCTTTCGTCATATATGAGCTGGAGCTGGGAGAGTGCCTGGAGGTATTTCTGACTCATTCATATACATCTCTAACTGTACACATGGCAATCACAACCTATCCCTTTAACCACCTTATATTACCGTAAGTAAGACAGCTACCTAGCTAATGGTATTATCCTTTGTCCTCTGTCTTGAATAACTTGTGTTACAGAGCATAGCATCGGTCTACACAGGTCTCATGCAGGGAGTGGGAGCAGCTGAGAAGGTGTTTGAGTATATCGACAGGGAGCCCAAACACCAACATGATGGGAAAGAGGTCCCCGACACCTGCAAAGGACTGGTCGAGTTTAAAGATGTCACGTTTTCCTACCCAACACGGCCCGAAACAGACATTCTAAAGGTATGTGTCAGCTGACCATTAGGTTTGGGCTCAAAGCTAGACTGATGAGTGGAGCTATAGACAGAAACACTGTTGTCAGGCAATTCTGTATCGTTTCATGCCAGTAGTAAGCTTTTATATCATCGCCATGCAGCAAAGCCAGCCAGTACACTATCAATCATACAAGAAAGCTACTGTATTGATCAATGTCGGAACTGTTAGGTTCTAAGTTCCGGTACAAATTCTAGTCGTACTCCAAAAAAAGCTTGTGCTAGATTTATTCGCCACACTGGGTCAAACAGCTGCAAAGACAAGATATGAAGTCACAAGCACATATATTTATGACCTCCAACTAGGCCTCAACCCCGCCCCCCTTTCCAAACAGACCCCCCTTCTGTGTGTAGGAACAATTCATCTCTATGGCTAGGCATGTGGTGCTATCGTACCAGCTCAAATCTGGAACCTTTGCTACACCTCCACGCATCTCACGGTCTTCTTATCAGTGAGGAGAACCCAGTCCGATAGATAATTATCCTCATACACAAAGAGCTATTTCTGTGAATAAGCAATCTATTCATAATATAAGGATGCAAAACATATTGAGAGGATACAATGATATAAAACAGTAAAACTATAAGACAGTGTTATAGGGCAGTAGTTTAACATATGGCTCCTATCTCACCCTTATGGAAACTTTTTGTTTCAATGACAGGCCTCTTTTGAACTTTACCTCTAGCAAAATACAACTGCACATAGATCATTCCATCTAACCCATAACACGCTAATCACTATTGCTAGGCTACTTTTATGATTATAAACATACTAAAACGTGCTCACGTCAATTAGTCAGTTTCACAACATTGCTTTTTATCATGTCTAAACTTATATTAATGATACAGTGCCTTGCGAAAGTATTTGGCCCCCTTGAACTTTGCGACCTTTTGCCACATTTCAGGCTTCAAACATAAAGATATAAAACTGTATTTTTTTGTGAAGAATCAACAACAAGTGGGACACAATCATGAAGTGGAACGACATTTATTGGATATTTCAAACTTTTTTAACAAATCAAAAACTGAAAAATTGGGCGTGCAAAATTATTCAGCCCCTTTACTTTCAGTGCAGCAAACTCTCTCCAGAAGTTCAGTGAGGATCTCTGAATGATCCAATGTTGACCTAAATGACTAATGATGATAAATACAATCCACCTGTGTGTAATCAAGTCTCCGTATAAATGCACCTGCACTGTGATAGTCTCAGAGGTCCGTTAAAAGCGCAGAGAGCATCATGAAGAACAAGGAACACACCAGGCAGGTCCGAGATACTGTTGTGAAGAAGTTTAAAGCCGGATTTGGATACAAAAAGATTTCCCAAGCTTTAAACATCCCAAGGAGCACTGTGCAAGCGATAATATTGAAATGGAAGGAGTATCAGACCACTGCAAATCTACCAAGACCTGGCCGTCCCTCTAAACTTTCAGCTCATACAAGGAGAAGACTGATCAGAGATGCAGCCAAGAGGCCCATGATCACTCTGGATGAACTGCAGAGATCTACAGCTGAGGTGGGAGACTCTGTCCATAGGACAACAATCAGTCGTATATTGCACAAATCTGGCCTTTATGGAAGAGTGGCAAGAAGAAAGCCATTTCTTAAAGATATCCATAAAAAGTGTTGTTTAAAGTTTGCCACAAGCCACCTGGGAGACACACCAAACATGTGGAAGAAGGTGCTCTGGTCAGATGAAACCAAAATTGAACTTTTTGGCAACAATGCAAAACGTTATGTTTGGCGTAAAAGCAACACAGCTCATCACCCTGTACACACCATCCCCACTGTCAAACATGGTGGTGGCAGCATCATGGTTTGGGCCTGCTTTTCTTCAGCAGGGACAGGGAAGATGGTTCAAATTGATGGGAAGATGGATGGAGCCAAATACAGGACCATTCTGGAAGAAAACCTGATGGAGTCTGCAAAAGACCTGAGACTGGGACGGAGATTTGTCTTCCAACAAGACAATGATCCAAAACATAAAGCAAAATCTACAATGGAATGGTTCAAAAATAAACATATCCAGGTGTTAGAATGGCCAAGTCAAAGTCCAGACCTGAATCCAATCGAGAATCTGTGGAAAGAACTGAAAAATGCTGTTCACAAATGCTCTCCATCCAACCTCACTGAGCTCGAGCTGTTTTGCAAGGAGGAATGGGAAAAAATGTCAGTCTCTCGATGTGCAAAACTGATAGAGACATACCCCAAGCGACTTACAGCTGTAATCGCAGCAAAAGGTGGCGCTACAAAGTATTAACTTAAGGGGGCTGAATAATTTTGCACACCCAATTTTTCAAAATGTCGTTCCACTTCATGATTATGTCCAACTTGTTGTTGATTCTTCACAAAAAAATACAGTTTTATGTCTTTATGTTTGAAGCCTGAAATGTGGCAAAAGGTCGCAAAGTTCAAGGGGGCCGAATACTTTCGCAAGGCACTGTATCTACATTTCAATACAATGTTCTACAGTGAAAGTAATCTGCTGAGCGGGGTAACAAGTACACTGTAAACACCAATGCAATGTATGTAGAAACAGAACATATTTATTAGGCCAAACATTACTGTTGTATACAGTAGCATACAACAAAACCATAAACATATGTAAACCAAAAGTATATTCTTTAGAATACAGTAAAGAACACAATTGTGTGTGTGGGGTCCCGGGGGGGGGGGTCAGTCCAGGAATTGGTGGGCGGGATCACCAGTGCTAAGCTACGCTTCACCTCTTCTCCAGCCTGAGTCTGGCCACAATACTTCGTCCACATCACAGGATACGTTTTCTCTTGCCAAACATCGAGGGAAGTATCTCCTAGCATGGCGTATCCAACCTTGGACAGAGGCAACCTCTATGTCCCCACATAGACCATATTTATAATTGCAGTCTCTTGTACATCTGTAAACAAGCATCCTCGTCCTCCATGATGTCTTTGCCTTTCCACTCTATACAGAATTCAAACACAGTATGTGTTCAGCATAGGAACTGTAAACAATGTACAAAAAAATGTAGTACAGCATGATAACCAACCTCATTCATTCAATGCAGTGCAGTAAATGGATGGCTTGGAGTTACAAATGTTTATGCAATACTATGCAGTCATACGTATTTTACAGTACATTACTGTAATGCCATTAGATAGTTGCATACCTGTTCTCATTTCTGAAGGTTCGAATTATGAACGCCACTGTAAATCGAATCAAAGTCAAACCGTGGTTGATCACATGATCAACAAGTTTTGCCCTAATCTCATCAGAGATGGCTCTCCTTCCTTCTCTTCTTTGCCCTCGTCCTCTTCTTCCTCTTCCTCCTACTCCTTTTGCTCTCTGTCCATTGTTGGTATTCATTGTTCAAAACAGGTAATCTGACCTTTGACCTATTTATAGGCCTATACTACAGTAAAGCAGTGATTGGTTAGTGATCAGTTAAGCTATTAGTGTTTGCACATGTGAGGAGTGTGTGTGTGTGACCTGGTGAATAAGTGTAGCATTTTGATTGGTTGTGTTTGTTAAAGGAAAGCAAGTCACTTCCTGTTAGATTCTTGTGTTTTAGGTAGATAATTGTGTGTAGTGTTTTGAAAAAAGTGTTTTATGCAATTGACAACTGAGTCAAAGGCTGAGAAATAGCTTATGGTTTTGGATATTTGGTGTGTAGTTTTGCACTTTAAGTGAGAGGTTTCAAAAATTGTGTGACATGAAAAGATTTTGTGTGTAAGCAGTTGGAAAAAACTGTAATCTTCTTCTTCTTCTCCAGAGTGTATCCTTCACCTTGCGGCCTGGAGAGGTGACAGCCTTGGTTGGACCATCTGGCAGTGGAAAGAGCTCCTGTGTGGGCCTCTTAGAGAACTTCTACGCCCCACAACAAGGCCAGGTGCTGCTGGACGGCCGGCCGGTGCACACCTACCAGCATGGCTTCCTCCACTCGCGGGTCAGTGCTCCACATTGTTCCTCTGGCATTTTAACTCGTTGTTTACAATGTGTACATCTAAGCCTCTGCGTTAAATCACAATCACTGTCTACCTGAGAAGTTTTCCATGAAATCTAAATATTCTGTCTCGTGCTAGATAGCTTATTCCTTTCAACCACCAGAGGGCATCAATATTCATTTTAAGATGAAGACTGGTAAAGATCCCTGTGCAGAAAGACTGAGCCTCTCTCTGTGTTGTTGTTGCAGGTAGCACTAGTGGGCCAGGAGCCTGTCCTGTTCGCCCGTTCTGTAGAGCAGAACATAACCTATGGACTGACTGACATCCCTATGGAGGCTGTGGTGCAGGCTGCCACCAAGGCAAACGCACACGACTTCATCACCGGTCTAACCAACGGCTATAACACAGGTGACATTAATGCTATTGCCTAAACTAATATTTACCAACCTTTTTTGGTTACTATACCACTATCTGAATTTTGATCTGTCCAGAGTACATCTGAAGTACCCCATCATGTGCATTTTACCAGTAAGCCTATGGTCTCCTGAGTCTTCTCAAGGACCCCCTGTGGATAGGCCAAGCACCCCCAGGGGTCCTAGTAGTGAATCTAAAAAAAATAGCAAACTAAAAACTGCAAAATGTTATGTTTACTGTAACATACTGTATGACCATTGGCCATAACATTTTTGAGGAACACAAAATAATAGCCTCTCCTCACTATTTGCATATGATTTTGCATTTCTATTTTAAGATCTCGAACGCAATGAAATTGTTCCTCGTTCCTCTCTTAGGAGTGGGTGAGAAGGGCACCCAGTTGTCAGGGGGGCAGAAGCAGCGGGTGGCCATCGCACGGGCACTCATCCGCAACCCACATGTTCTCATCCTGGACGAGGCCACCAGTGCACTGGATGCAGAGAGCGAACATGTTGTAAGGAGACAGGCTAAATCAGTGTTCTGTGACTGTGATCTGGTTTTAATCAGATCAAGTCGTGAATTATAGATAAAGATACAGTATGGATTTAGAGAGGAAGGGTGTATATTCTGTAATATGCAGCTCCTCAAGTTTCATGACAATAACCTAGTTCATTAAATGCAGTCTAATGTTATTATAATAACTCTCAGCTGTTGGTGTCCTCTCTGCTGTCTTTAATCAGACCAAGTCTTCAACTATACTAGATACTATTAACCCTGGATAATCCTTTTTAGTATAACCAAACTCTCTGCATTGTAACTATGCTGGCTTAAAAAGGTCAGTATTATTATTTAATCTTTGACATATTCTCTTTATCGGTTGTCTCTCATTTGATGGTACTTTATCTCGTTTTCTGAATGCTATCTCATATTTGACTTTTAGTGTAGCTTAGGATCTTCTCTCTGTTCTCTCTCCCCAGGTCCAGCAGGCTCTGAACAACATCATGCGTCAGCACACAGTGCTGGTGATCGCCCACCGCCTCAGCACAGTGGAGAGGGCAGACAACATCATAGTCATCAACCGCGGCTGTGTGGTAGAGCAGGGACCACACAGCCAACTGATGGCCAAGGGGGGGCTCTACTGCAAGCTGGTACAGAGGCAGGTCCTGGGCATCGAGACGGGGGCCGTTCTTAACCCTCCAGAGGTGGACATCTGAGGGTGGTAGTCAGCGGAGGCAGAGCGGACATGATAACAGCAGTGCCCGCGAGTCAAAATGTGAACACCACGCTACTGAGAGAGGTTCCTAGGGCTTTATTGGTAGCTAACACTGACTGACTGGCACTGCTGAGCAGTGCCTCGAAACCAAGGCATTACATTACCCTTGATGTTTTATTTTCACATTAGGTTTAATAGATTCAACTCAAGTCTATTTTACAGTGTTCAAAACCTTGAATATTTGTTATTGAATAATCAATAAGAGTAGTCATTTGACCAGTTCTTCTGGACATGAATGAGCAACACGCTAATTAGTTAATCCTAGTGGTGATATTACACTAAACAAAAATATAAACACAACATGTAAAGTGTTGGCCCCATGTTTTATGAGCTGAAATAAATTATCCAAGACATTTTCCTATACGTACAGTAAGCTCATTTATTTAAAAATGTGTTTACATCCCTGTTAGGGAGCATTTTTCCTTTGCTAAAATAATCCATTCACCTGATTAAACAGCATGATCATTACACAGGTGCACCTTGTGCTGGGGACAATAAAAGGCCACAAATGTGCAGTTTTGTCACACAACACAATGCCACAGATGTCTCAGGTTTTGAGGGAGTGTGCAGGAATGTCCACCAGAGAAGTTGTCAGAGAATTGAATATTAATTTCTCAACGATAAGCCGCCTCCAATGTTGTTTTAGAGAATTTGGCAGTACAGCCAACCGGCCTAAACCGCACACCACATGTAACCAGCCCAGGACATCCACATCTGGCTTCTTCATCGGCAGGATCGTCTGAGACCAGCCATCCGGACAGCTGATGAAACTGTGGGTTTGCACAACCAAAGAAATTCTGCACAAACTGTCTGTGTGCTTGCCCAAGTCTTCACCAGGGCAAATGCTCACCTTCGATGGCCTCTGGCACGCTGGAGAAGTGTACTCTTCACAGATGAATCCAGGTTTCAACTGTACCGGCCAGATGGTAGACAGCGTGTATGGTGTTGTGTTGGCGAGCGGTTTGCTGTTGTCAACATTGTGGTGCCTCATGGTGGTGGTGGGGTTATGATATGGTCAAGCATAAGCTATGGACAACGAACACAATTGCATTTTATCGATGGCAATTTGGATGCACAAAGATACCGTGACGAGATCCTGAGACCCATTGTTGTGCTATTCATCCGCGTCATCACTTCATGTTTCAGTATGATAATGCACGGCCTCATGTCACAACAATCTGTACACATTTCCTGAAAATGTCCCAGTTCTTCCATGGCCTGCATACTCACCAGACATGTCACCCATTGAGTTTGTTTGGGATGCTCTGGATTGACTTGTACGGCAGCATGCTCCAGTTCCCACCAATATCCAGCAACTTCACACAACCATTAACATTCACCAGGCCACAATCAACAGCCTGATTAACTCTATGTGAAGGAGATATGTCGTGCTGCATGAGGCAAATGGTGGTCACACCAGAAACGTATCTGTGAACAACAGATGCAGATCTGTCCCAGTCATGTGAAATCCATAGATTAGGGCCTCATTAATTAATTGCAGTCCATAGATCAGGGCCTTAAGCATATATTTCAATTGAATGATTTCCTTATATGAAATGTAACTCTTTGAAATTGTTGCATGTTGCGTTTAGATTTTTGTTCAGTGTATGAATATCGTTAATATCATTGATTGTATGACGTACAAAACAATAATAGTATTGTGATACTTTATTTCTAATTGCAATATTAGGTGGAAATTGTAGTTATCTCTGTGTGCATCTAGGCCTTTCTGTATCTGGTTAATTTGTAAACGTATACTGTATACAGGACAGAGAGGTGCCTTCACTGGATGAGAATGTGCAGACTGTATTTATTCTATGCAATGGGAAGTGAAATGTCTTGAAACTATATGACACTATCATTGCTGAATAGATTAGATTTCATGTGGATGCTGTCCAATACTTGATTTTGCACAAGTAAAAGTGAATGTACAGAATTAACAAAGACATGACTGCAACCAGGCTACTGAAAACATATTGTTTGTTGTTGCCTGTTGGTTTTATCGTAGCAGAGGCCTCTTCGACTGTATTACATTCAGTATGACGTCATATATTCCCACCTCCAATCCTGTGCCAGAGACACACAGCTTCCGGTTACAGTCTGTAGCTTGCTCGTTTTTTTCAGCCAAGTTGATTAGTCTTCCGAGCGGGTGAGAGTGAAAGTGCTTCAACGAAGGGGGTCTGAGGGGAAGAAAGAATCTTAAGACAGATGTGACAGAAATGTCTGGTTTTTGGAACAAGTTTAGCTCTTATTCGATGACGCAGCTCAACGAAATGCTTGAAGATGATGACAAACTTAACAAAATTATTCAAGAAATGGAAGAGGTAAGCCACTGTAACAAATTCACTTGGGTTTACTGCCGCAATGTTTACATTTTTCAAGCCTTTTGTTTGCCTTTTGCCAGCATGCAGGGTAGGTAACGAAACATTTAATGAATGTCGAGAATTTGCGGATTTATATTGCATACATTCCAATACATCGTTTTTCAACCTTTGGTGCGTGGACAGATAACGTTACCCTCAATGTCAGGCGTTTAAAAAAATTATATATATATATATATATATATATTTTTTTTTTTATTCTTTGAAGAACTTTTAGAATTTTGCTGTCTAACTCGAAATAGCAAACCTTCCTTGAACTCGACATGCTTTGCCACATTGTTGCCATAAAATAAACAAACACTGTTACATTGTCAGCGAGTGACAGCAACATAACAATATTGCTGCAGAGAAAATGTATAGTATCCATGCTTCTCTTCTCTTAATCAGCAATACATTTTGGAAGAACGTTACTTGCAGATGGATATGGACATGAAAAGAGTAAGAACACTTCCTCTCTGGGAGTGTCAACTGGTATTATGGTTGGTGACGAGGCAAAAATACCTATGTTTACCAAGCTGCAGTGATGACACGACATACAGTTCAGGAGGTCAGAGGTTCCGTTTATGAAAATTAAATTACAAGACCCAATAAGGGCAGGTGTTCATACATTTATTTTTGTTTAATTTGGCACAATGTCAAGGTCATGCACCTCCTCACCTGTTTTACAAAAAAACATGTTATCTTGTATAACCAGCTGCCTTTTTAGCCATAAGGAACCTTGAATGAGGTTTGGTAACACAATTGGCTATAAAGTCACTGATGATGATAATCATGAAATTGTCAGCTGCTGAATGAACTGCCAGCTGTGCCGAGTCATTACACTCAGTATGGTAGATTATTTGTTAGATTATCTTTAATATAGCCTAGTGGTTAGAGCATTGGGCCAGTAACCGAAAGGTTGGTGGATCGAATCCCTGAGCTGACAGGGTAAAAATCTGTTGTTTTGCCCCTGAACAAGGCAGTTAGCCCACTGTTCCTAGGTTGTCATTGTAAATAAGAATTTGTTCTTAACTGACTTGCCTAGTTAAATAATAAATCAAACAATTCCACAGACTATGTTCCCAGAGTTCTCCTCCTTGGGCAGGACTTCTACTAGCACACCTGAGAGAAGAACACGCTGTGAGGGTGAATTTACATAGTTGTTCCTAGACAATTCCATAGATCCATCTGTAGGGGAAAGGACAATTGTAAGGTCTTTAACTGACCTTGTAAATTAATAAAGGAAACCAGCTAGCATTGATTTGCATGTGTCTCGATACCAGATAACTGCTTTTTATAGTCCCAGTTACGATTTTATTCCTCCCTGTATCTGATTCTAGCTGCCAATGGTTTCGTTTTCCTCACGTTGTGGCAGTGGAGTGGAATGACGAAGGGCTTGATATCATGGCTGATTGCTGTAGGTTACTTTTTTCCTCATAAATCTACACACAATATCCCATAATGACAAAGCAAAAACAGGTTTTTAGAATGTTTTGCAAATGTATAAAAAAAACATTAAAAAAACAGAGATACCTTATGTAAGTATTCAGACTAGGGATGCGTGATATATCGGTGAGCATATCGGAATCAGACGATATTACCTAAAAATGGTGACATTGGCATCGGCCCAATGTCTAGTTTAACGGCAATGTGCAAATCCGATGTCAAAGCTGATGTGCATACGTGTATAACGTATGTAGATGATGTAATGATGCCACGAAAAATACAGCGCTACACAGAACAAAAGCAGAAAAATACTAAGCGCACACTTCCAACAAGTTTAAGTTGAGCAGTCATTTGAGAGGCGAAATCCATTAACGCCAAGATAATGGAATTCATTATGCTATTTGCTATGGGCGTCACCACTGACATTTGGACCAGCGACATCAGCCCCATGGGCATGCCAAGTCTGACAGCACAGTGGGTCGACAGTGATTTCGTACTGAGGAAAGCCGTGTTGCATGCTCAAGAATGTGTTGGTGGTCATACCACTGCTGCCATTTCAATGGCATTTGAGAACATGTTTGAAACATATACACACTTCTAGCGCCATTTGAACAACTCACTTGAGAAATAAGCTAGTCAACTGCTTCTGCAGCAGACGCGATACCTCTGTCATGGCATTGAAACGCCTGCTCAACAATCACCTGCTCAACAAAACTGCTGACACAGACGTGGGGTTAAAACTTACAAAAGTACTCGAGGCTGCGAACAATCGATTGGGTGGTATTCTGTCTGGCGCTTCGTTACTGTGTCACCACCATGCTCTACATATGTAAATGGGGGACATAATGTAGGTAAATGCCAACAAAATAACCTTTTGTTCAGTGTGGTGTGTGTGTAACCTTTTATTTAACTAGGCAAGTCAGTTAAGAACAAATTCTTATTTACAGTGATGGCCTTTGAACCAGGGACTGTAGTGACGCCTCTTGCACTGAGATGCAGTTCCTTAGACCGCTGTGTGTGTTAACTATTTAACTGTACTAGAATGCTTAAAAGCCGCTCAAATAAAAGATAACGGTGCGTTATTTGGGGTGGGGAGGGGGTTTGGCAAGGAAAATATCAGATTTTCGGTATCGGCCAAAAATGTCATATCGGTACATCCCTAATTCAGACTCTTTGCTATGAGCCTTGAAATTGGACGGATTTGTAAAGGCACACACCTGTCTATTTAAGGTTCCACAGTTGACAGTACATGTCAGAGCTAAAAACCAAGCCATGAGGTCAAATGAATTGTCTGTAGAGTTCCAAACTGAGCAATCGGGAGAGAAGGGCCTTTGTCAGGGAGGTGACCAAGAACCCGATGGTTACTCTGACAGAGCTCCAGAGTTCCTCTGTGGAGATGGTTGCCCTTCTGGAATGTTTTCCCATCTATGCAGCACTCCACCAGACAGAAGCCACTCCTCAGTAAAAGCACATGACAGCCCACTTGCAGTTTGCCCAAAAGGCACCTAAAGAACTCTCAGACCATGAGAAACAAGATTCTCTGGTTTGATGAAACCAAGATTGAAGTCTTTGGCCTAAATGCCAAGTGTCACATCTAGAGGAAACCTGGAACCACCTCTACGGTGAAGCATGGTGGTGGCAGCATCATGCTGTGGGGATGTTTTTCAGCGGTAGGGACTAAGCGACTAGTCAGGATCGAGGGAAAGCTGAACGGAGCAAAGTACAGAGAGCCTTAAAGAAAACCTGCTCCAGAGCGCTCAGGACCTCAGACTGGGGTGAAAGTTCACCTTCCAACAGGACAACGACCCTAAGCACACAGTCAGGACAACGCCAGAGTGGCTTCAGGACAAGTCTCTGAATGTTCTTGAGTGGCCTGGATCTAACATCTCTGGAGAGACCTGAAAATAGCTGTGCAGCGACGCTCCCCATCCAACCTGACAGAGCTTGAGAAGATCTGCAGAGAAGAATGGGAGAAACTCCCCAAATACATGTGTGCCAAGCTTGTAGCGTCATACCTAAGAAGACCTGAGACTAATCGCTGCTAAAGGTGCTTCAACAAAGTACTGAGTAAAGGGCCTGAATAATTATGTAAATGTGATATTTCCGTTTTTTTTAAAAATACATTTGCAAACATTTCCAAAACTGTTTTTGCTTTGTCATTATGGTGTATTGTGTGTAGATTGAGGGGGGGGGGAATGGTTTAATCCATTTTAGAATAAGGCTGTAACGTATCAAAATGTGACAAAGGTCAAGGGGTCTGAATACTTTCCCGAATGCCTTCTGTTTTCCCCGCTGGTCACATGGATTCGTTAGAAGGGAGTGTGACAAAGAGAAACACCTTATGACTGAGAGAAATTCATTCTCAACATACTTCCTTCAGACTGGAATTTGGCATTACCTGATTTGACATAGTATCTTTATTATTTATTGAGATGCTTAGTCTTCAGGTTAAAATGACGTAATTACTTTTCGGAATATTTTAATAGTTGTGTCCTTGACAACGATTATGAAACAAAATTGGTTGCAGCTCGACTCACGTTGGTTGAGCACCCTCTGCTTCTTTCCTAATTACTAATTACTGAGCAACATTTAATTTTAAGGAAAGTTCTTTATTGGTGTGTACGTTGCTTTTTATACAGTTCTTCCGAAGAATAATAGCATGTGGAAAATGTCCACCCCCCTGTGCAATTAACCTTTTTTACGTCTGGCCCCTGTGAGAATATGGTTGATTAGCCCTGATGTACACAATGTAATCTGAGCAGGTACCGTATGTAAGTACACTGTACTGCTCCGGTATGGAAATGCATACCTGTAAATATGGACACTTCTTCTTTTTTTTATGCTTTATGCTAGCTAACTAACCACTCTTTTTTTCACATTTGGAATACACACTCGCACACCTACTCACTCTTTGTATGCAAATGGTGTTCAATGGGTGTGTGTTCCTATCATTTCAAATAACCAGAACAATGTTCAGCCTCTTGCTGGAATCACATGAATCTCTTCTCTATGGCCAACCTTGGTTAATATCATGGCTACATACTGACAGTTCATATTTGTCTGTCAGTCCTGGCATGTGTGTGCCGTGCCAGGAGATATAAACCCCTTGTTCCAAGTTAACAGCAGTGCGTTATCATTTTACTGCACTCTCTAATGGCATGTTTGGATTGTGTGCCTGTTTGCGTGAATGCACATGGCAGTCAGGGACAGACATGAGCAATAGCTGCCAGACTGGTCTTGGTTAGTGCAGTTGCTGGGCCTGATCAATCTTCAATTTAACACAGCCAGCTAAGAATAGCATATCAAGCAACTAAAGTTCCTTTTCAGCAAATGTAACCGGTAGAATCTCAACACTGGGTGGCGGTTGGCCTAGTTCTCCATCACGACATGTGTCTGCTGATTAACTTTGTGTTTTGACATTTCACATGTGAAGTAAATTTGAGATTAAGCTGACTTTGTACAGTCATTCAGCCCCTCTGTGAATTCCTTCCATGATCAGTCAGTCTCAGTAGGCAAATCCTCCCTCTCAATAGAGTGCTGTAGAGCACTGTATTGTCACTTTGAAGTGATTGTGGTTCAAAAGAGAAATGGAAGGAAGGAAAATAACAACCACAGGTATGAGCCAGTGTCACTTAGTTGGGAAACTGTGATTTGCAGATATGTAGCTTGACCTATACCAGGCATGACATTGAGAGATGTAGCCCTCTATATCTTGCTCCCTGTTTGGCTGAACTCTAGAATATAATCATCTCTTGGACTAAGCTCCAGAGGAGGCACTGAATGAAAACCCTCTGTTTGGGTGTGATGCTGGCTGCTGATGTTGCCTCTGGCCCTCTGAGCTGTGGACCTGTATTCATAAATCATCTTAAGTAGCAGTGCTGATCTAGGATTAAGTCCTCCCTGGCCTTGCCTTCTTATTTCATAATAACTTTATTATGTTAGTTGGAGGGGTGTCTTAAATGTGAAGAAAAAAGGAATGTATTGAACACAGTTTGTTTGTTGTGACGATTTTGGTGTTCCCTCTAGTATTTTTCCCTCAGGTACTGTCACTGTGAACAGAGAAAGTGGAGAGTTTTTCTGAATGCATTTCCTTCCCCCGCAAAATGTGTTTGGTTGGACAGAATAATAATATTTGTTTTCGGTGTTGGAGTGGCTAATTGAGATGTGGTTCTGTTCTTCGGAAGTTAGTTGTATGGCTTTGTTTGGTCAGCTCAGGACATGGCAGTGCAGTGGCGGAAGCAGTAAAGCACAGTGGCAATAAGTGTATTTAGCCTCTGGCCTTGTCTGAAATGTTGTTTTCTCTCTGTCACCCTCTTAACCCACAGCCCAGCGGCCAAAGCCCACATGGCTGTCTGGTTTCTGTCTTTCTGTTATAAAATAATCCGCCTTGGAAGTAGTGTTCTACATGGTAGGTTAGTTTATGTATTTGCAGAGCTGGGTCACATGATTCTATTCACGCCCAAGCCACTTGCTATTTCTGTCCTTGGAGAAAATGTAGCTTGATGCGACTGTGAATTTGAGTCATGTGGGAAAAGCTCTTGAATAGTTAGTCATCAGCCACTGTTTAGATTCTTGGCTCAAATTAAACTCCATATTCATATTTTCTTCATGTGACTAATTTGAGTTTTTTTTAAATATATATTTTTTTACATAATCCACATGCCGTGGGCTTGTTTTGAGAAGTCACACAGCGGGTTCTAGTTGAGTGTTGACAGGACAGGCACAAGATCTGATCCCTACCCATCCTGGTTTTGCCTTCCATTGTGTTTGTGTATCCACATGTCTTACCATGTGTGTCTTTATAATGTGTCATACAATGTATCTCTGTATGTCTTAAAATTGAACTGACAGCGTTTGAACTACTTTGCAGATATGAAACACAGGCAATCAGTCATATCAAATTCCCAAATATCAAGTTCCCAGTTAATGCTACAAAACCAACTTTATACAAGGTTTTACAAATAGGTTCTATTTGACTCAAAATTCCATGATGTAGAGTAAGGCATTTTTGGCAGAATAGATGGATACAGTTCAATGCATATAATTCACCTATACATTATTTGGAAGTCCAAAAGATATTGCTATCAGGTTGTAATTCACAGCTGACCTGGTGCATTGTTTGCTGCCTCCGCCCATTCAAGATGCATGGTTTGTTTCAATGACTGAATAGTTTGGACAAAAACTGACATGTAACCAAGGCTGGGAATGTCAATACAATCAAACAGCAAGGACAGTGACCACAAGTCAATCATATCATGGCCAATAGGTTAGCGTATCTATTCATTGAGGTCTTTATTTAGCAAGCTTGATTAAAACACGAAGCCTACTTTAGCTACCTAGCTAGCTAACTAATGGGAGTTTGTCAGCTTTTTCCACTCATTGTTTTTCGGTGGCTACAGCTAGAGATGCAGGTCATTTGGTTAGCTAGTAAGAAATGGGTATCACTTTGCTAGCTAGCCATGCTGAACTTGAATGACTATTATCCACAGTTAGCAAGCATATCTCTTAGTTGTCAATCAAATGTATTTGGCATCGGACAAATGGGCAGGCAGGCAATTCCCATTCAGTTGTCACTGCCTGTAAACACACAGTCCAGTTCAAAGTGAATGATGGCAGGCCCGTGTGGCAACTAGCTTATTTGCATATATGCCTACTGTAGCTCTGATTGGATATGGCACACCGGTTTGCGTAGGGTCCGGTCCTGGACAAGACTTAACAGTTTTTATTAGGTTTTATTTACTGCAGTGTCTATTGATTGTCCGAACGCACGGCCGCTTTCCCAAAATATTGCTGTAGAATTTAACTTACTCTACGTCATTACCAAACATTCTGTGAATGTATGAAAACGTGAACATGAAGGTGTCGAAGTGCTTCGCTTGTCAGAAAGCAGTCATATTCTTCCTGGGGGTGTACTGTATCTGAGCAGATTTCTATAAGATTTCATGTTGCTTAAACACTGTCAGTTTCACTGTGTGTGGGTCTTAATGTGTATTGTAGATGCAGGATGTGCAGCAGATCAAGGAGATGATCCTGGCCAGTAACCGGAGCCTGGCAGAGCAGAATCTTCAACTGCAGCCCAGCCTGGAACACCAGAAGACCCAGCTCACCAAATGCTACGGCTCACTACAGGAGAGCTTTGAGGCCTACCAGGTCCACAAGTCCAAACTAGGTAACGCATGTTCACTTGTCTGCAGAATTTGAGTACATTTCATTATACCCTGAGTGTACAAAACCGTAAGAACACCTGCTCTTTCCATGGCATAGATGGGGGGGGGGGGGGGGGGGGGGTTGCGCAACTCCATAAGGGAAGTACCAAAGCCCCTTACTATAGGGGAGGTGCATGCAAGCAGATAAGGACATTTGGCTAGGATGGAATAAATTATATTGTAAAACCTGCAAGAGAGCGAATGTAACCCCCCCCCCCCAAAAAAACACAATCCTTCCCAATGCAACAAAAAAAAAGTTTGACAATCCTCCCCTATTTTGGACCACCCAACAGACAATTGTAATCTGTCCTTTACAATGAAAAAGCAAGGTATTGTTTTGTAAAAATGATGCATGGCCATCATATTTTTAATGTTTATCATAGGAAGAATGTAGCCTGCTACATTTCCTAATGTTTTGCTTAAAGTTAATCTTGCATTTTAAGTACCGGAGAAAAGTACAGTGTGAACCCTTTGGAATTACCTGAACTTCTGCATGAATTGGTCATACAATATCATCTGATCTTCATCTAAGTCACAACAATAGATGAACAGTCTGCTTAAACTAATAACGCACAATAAATTATACATTTTCATGTCTTTTATTGAATGCACCGTGTAAACATTGGCCAGGAGGAATTCTGGACCATTCCTCTTTACAAAACCGTTTCAGTTCTTATTCTTAGGATGTCTGGTGTGAATCACCCTCTTGGGGTCATGCCACAGCATCGGGTTGAGGTCAAGACTCTGACTGGGCCACTCCAGAAGGCGTATTTTATTCTGTTGAAGACATTCTGTTGTTGATTTACTTCTCTGTTTTGGGTCGTTGTCCTGTTGTATCACCCAACTTCTGTTGAGCTTAAATTGGGGGACATATTGCCTTACATTCTTCTGCAAAATGTCTTGATAAACTTGGGAATACATTTTTCCGTCGATGATAGCAAGCTGTCCAGCAAAGCAGCTCCAAACCATGATGCTCCCTTCACCATACTTTACAGTTGGGATGAGGTTTTGTGCATTTTTTTCTACACACACAGTGTTGTGTGTTTCTTCCAAACAGCTCAACTTTAGTTTAATCTGTCCACAGAATATTTTGCCAGTAGTGTTGTGGAACATCCAGATGCTCTTTTGCGAATTTCAGACGTGCAGCAATGTTTTTTTGGGATGGCAGTGGCTTCTTCCGTGTTGTCCTCCCACGAACACCATTAGTGTTTTACGTATCGTAGACTCGTAAACGGAGATGTTAGCTAAAGACTTACAGAAATCCCTGGAACATGCTGACACTCCAGGATTCTTCTTAGGCTCATTGAGCTGTGCTGTGCTCTTGCATCCTTTTGCAGGATGGCTACTCCTAGGGAGAGTAGTAAGAGTGCTGAACTTTCTCCATTTATAAACAATTTGTCTTACTGTGGACTGATGAACATCAAGGCTTTTAGAGATACTTTTGTAACCCTTTCCAGGTTTTTGCAAGTCAACAATTCTTAATCTTGGTTCTTCTGAGATCTCTTTTGTTTGAGGCATGGTTCACATCAGGCAATGCTTCTTCTGAATAGCAAACTCATATTTTGTGAGGTTTTTTTTACAAGGCAGGGCAGCTCTAACCAACATCTCCAATCTCGTCTCAATGATTGGACTCCAAGTTAGCTGACTCCTATTAGCTTTTGGATAAGTCATTAGCCTAGGGGTTCACATACTTTTTCCAACCTACACTGTGAATGTTTAAATGATGTATACAATATAGACAAAAATACAATTTGTGTGTTATAAGTTTAAGCACACTGTCTGTTGTGACTTAGATGAAGATCAGATCTAATTTTATGACCAATTTCATGCAGAAATCCAGATAATTCCAAAGGTTCACATACTTTTTCTTGCCACTGTAGCTACACATCACTCAGTGTTGTCTGCTGATTGAATACCTTTTATGAATTCTCACCTGAGTGGAGAAGTGCAACTGAACATTTTTCTGATGATGAGAAGAAATTACAATAAGAAGCATTTTAGGTCTGCGTTTACAAAACGTATCTTGATATTTCTTATGTGTTTTATATATGCTTGTTTTGTGACACATTGGAAAACCTCCCTGGTCTTTGTGGTTGAATCTGGGTTTGATAGTCACTGCTCGATTGAGGGGCTTTAAAAATATCTGTATTTGTGGGGTACAGAGATGAGGTAGTTATTCAAAAATCATGCTAAACGCTATTGCACAGAGTCCATGCAACTTATGTGTGACTTGTTAAGCAAGTTTTTACTCCGGAACTTATTTAGCTTTGCCATAACAAAGGGGTTGAATACTTATTGACTCAAGACATTTTCATTGTTGAAATTTGTATTAGTTAATTCCACTTTGACATTATGGGGTATTGTGTGTATGTAAGCCAGTAATTTTTTCCCCATCAATTATAATTTCAGACCATAAATCAACAAAATTAGCAAAAAGTCAAGGGGTGTGAATACTTTCTGAACACACTGTAAGTTTAACTTTATGAGCTTGATTGCCTGTCTATGCAATTTGTTTATTTTAATTTGTGCTCGCTAGCATATTTAGCTATGAGCCTCCATGGAAATGTGCTATTACTTGTGCTAAATTTGTTAGCGTTCTAGTAATAGATGCCTAATGGGCATATTTTGCCTGGGGTTTTGATGCCCCTTTGTGTAGTAAGCTGATAATACCGTAAATCATATGAAAATCTGTATATCGTCCAACCCTATTAATTGTGATGGCTTAATGGTTTGAAAAGGTTATGCCTATTATCTGGATTACCAAATCAATTGACAACTCACTCTGAACTTTTGAACGTTGTTTACTGTCATGGATAGTTTGAGACAGTAGTTAGAAAAATATTGTTTGTTCTTCCATTGACACCCAGGCCTGACCAGTTTCTCCATTTCCTGATTATTATTATTAAATAGTGGCCCTAGTGCATTTGTCATTTTCCTTCCCGCAGTAGCTGATCTCTGCCAGTATTGAGCAGAATACAGCATTGACTTAGATACCAGCTATACTGCAGTAGGCGAGAGTTAGAGAGTAGTGTATACCCCCATAATGGCACACCTTAGCAGCACTTTGTGTGGAGTGAGTAATAAGTTGAGTGTACCTATGACCTGGTATGATGCAATGGTTGCCAGTGAAGCCACTCTGAACAGAATGCCAACATTTCATTACTTTGTTCTAGTGGGTGTAGTTTAGCACTCACTGATGAAGATGGTTTAACCTTGTATTCTCCTGTAGTTAAAGCACCTGGCCTCCTGCCATTTGTTTGTTGAATTCCATTTGGTCAAATGTAGATTTCCCTGTGTGCTGGCTGTCCTAGCAGCAGATGCCTGGGAAGTACAGAGCAGAACAGCACAACTGCATCCCAAATGGCAGCCTATTTTCTATGTAGTAAACTATATATAGGAAATAGGGTGCGTCATTTGGGACGCATCCCATAGCAAAAAATGTTTTATGTCTCCAAGCAGAATCAACCCAGTATTGTTTGATTTGTGTGTTGCCTTTTGTATACAGTGACTCCCCCACCAATCCTTCAAGGCAATGCCAAAGGGGGTTCTTCAGAAGAGACTCCCAGTCTAGCAGTGAGTGGGAGCCAGGATGACAGGACAGACTCTGCTCCCCTGCCCCTTATTACAGCAGTCCACAGTGAGCCATTGTGCTGCTGGGCATGTGAGAGCCAAACGGTGCTAGAGGGAGGTAGGGATAGAGAGGGGGAAAGAGCGAGGTAGAAAAGCCAAAAACTCTCCCTCAGACTATCAGTGAAGGCTGGCCTGTATCCATTACTAAATGGCAGTCTCATGATCCCTGGGTCCAAGGGGTGGGTGGGTGGGTGTGTGTGTGTTCGTTCCTGTTCCTCGCTGGTCTTTCAGAGGTAGAGAATCATTCCATTGTGTGGAGGAGTGCTGATACTCCTGTGAGTCTGTGTCGTTTGGGGGGGGTCATTTTGCTGGGGCCTTTGCTGGAGCCATAGTGGGTGGAGCGACGCTTGCTGTGCCAGAAGAGGAGCTTCTATCATCCTGACACCTCAGAATCAACTTTATTTGCCAAGTACATTTACACATACTCAGAATTTTACTTGGTGATATGGTGCTGCTAGTGACAGACAACATTTAGAGACCGAATACAAACAGTGGAGTTTAAGCAAATTTAAACATACATTATATACAACTAGGTAGAGTGAGCATAGAGCTATAAGAGAATTAACAGATATTCAAATATACAGTGGGTATACAATTGATATACAGTGTATTGGATGTACAGATTTACAGTATAAATATGAATATATTTGATCTAAATGCAGAGAGATAAACAGAATGCAAATGCAGTGTACACCGACATGGTAACTAGGCTTCTCAAAGCTCTGATGCCTCTGACGGTCATTAGTAGCCTACCAAACTTGCTAACTGCCTGGTACTCAACACCCTATTGTCCCTCGAATCATTCTGATATCAATGCAAATGTCATCGAAAATCAAATAAACGTAATGAGAGCCCATGAGCTTACGTTGCGCAACTTTTCTATAAGCTATTCAATTGCATGAGAATTGTTTTGATGGCCTCTATTAAAAAGAGGATTCCATCAGCTTTCTAGGCCTATTATATGTATCTGTATATACATACAATGGGGAGAATAAGTATTTGATACACTGCCGATTTTGCAGGTTTTCCTACTTACAAAGCATGTAGAGGTCTATTTTTCATCATAGGTACACTTCAACTGTGAGAGATGGAATCTAAAACAAAAATCCAGAAAATCACGTATGATTTTTAAGTAATTCATTTGCATTTTATTGCATGGCCGTGTTCGCATTGCTGCACTTATAATGTGAAGAAATAAACTATTAGGCTATCAAACTTTTTTAAGCTAAATGTTCTGATCTATTGGATCAGCCTCATTGCTTTTAAAAGTTTTTTTGATGTGAGTGGTTGTATTAATTTGGGATCTATCACATCCCACAACTGTCCCAGCGTATGTTTGGAATATTTATTTATTGCACAGAAGGACAAGTTGACCAATAGTATAAAAATGTACCTATTCTATGGGGGATAGTAGATTGACATAGGCTAGTGCTTCTACTGTTCGTTAGGCCTACTCATTTGTTGGCTGACAAAGTAGGCTAAATGTGGACATCTTCAATATGCGCCCTGGAATTCGATAAGAGGGACGAGCGCATTTGTGTCTTAATTCACTTGTAACATACTTAGCTGAATGCCTGTGAGAAGGACCGGATGACGTGATGGGGATTTGCTAATAAGAACTGAGATATCTGAGAGTGCTTTGGAGCATGGCAGCCACAAGAAAATAATTATAACTGTTATATTCAGCCCAAGGGCACAATGGCCCCTTTGGCTGCAAAAGACAGATTTTTTTTGCGGGCATTACGGCCACACAACCACTGGGAAATTCAAGTCCTGGTGAGAATATTATCAAGTGCTTTTGAAATTGTGAATGAGAGACTGATGAAGTGTGCAGCTTGAACAAGAAACAAATCAGAGCTCATGCCTTTCATGCAACTTTTTTCAAACCATCATTAGAGTTCCCATCATGCAACCTTAGAATGTATTACAAATCTAAACATATAGCCCAGCATTTTGTATCACCATAGAAGTTGCATAAATAACTCAAAATGAAGCATATAGGAGTACCAGTTTCTTTGTTAACCGCTCAACACAGAATAGAAGTATGTGTGCACTTCCTTTGAAATCGGTTGGAGAAAATATCCTTTGTATTTTATTAAGCTATGTTCAATTGTATTCTTCATATTATAAAATAATTACAAGTAATGCCACGGAATTCTAAGCAAATCTTGTCTGCTAAATGAACTCATGTAGCCCACAGCCATATTTCATAGCTAGATCGGGGCCTAACATAATGACAACTCATGGTATGCTAGTCTGTTCTTCTGAAATATACGTTTTCTTTATATCATGTTTCTTTAGACCTGTCTAAAATGTATTTATTGTGTTGACCAAATTTTATTGATTTATTATATAAATTTTCTTAATGAACGCCACAGCAATGTTCGCTTTAATAATCCATGAATGGCTATTTGCATATAGGTCTACTGCAGCTCTGATGTGTTTAAGGTGCACCAATCTGTGTAGATTACGGGCCTGAGTCGTGGCTGTCAATGCAATAGAATCATACTCCAATGCACTCTTGCTACAAGAAAATCTCTTGCGCAGTTAGATTTGCATACTAAGTTTTCCATAGTTGTTTTTTGTTTCTGTATGTTACATTGAAAGTGGCTAATATTGCGTTGATTCGAGCACAATTCCCACAGTAGAGCAAAATGTTGATAGTGTTAACTGAAGGGAAAAACTCTAGAAAGTTGAGTGAAGTTCAATCTCGTTCTTCTCTGCGCTTCTCTGCGCAGGCTGATATTACTTCTGTGCAGCTGTCTGAGGGGAGTTGCGCGCAGCTTAGACGGAACATGTGTGCGTGAGGCGCAGGAGGTTTTTGTCATGAGTGACATGGACCGCTTGCCAGAGGTACATTTTTGGAAGAGGGTGTAACCAGGGTGGGAGTTTCAGCGATGACCTTTCCAGCATGCTTTTTGCTCTAGAGTTGTGCAGTACTTTGATGGAGGGCAGGTGGCAGCCGACGACCCTCTGCAGACTGGATAATGCGTTGCAGTTTGCCATTGCAGCGGGCAGATATGCAGACCCAAAACAGACTGTGATGGAGATGAGGATGGACTCAACGATTGATGTGTAAATCCGGAGTAGGATTGACTGGGAGATTTCAAGATTTTTCATATGCCACAAGTAGTATATCTGTGCATGTGTCTTCTTGGTGACCGCCGTGATATCTTCCCACATGAGGTTGTGGGAGATGATAGTCCCTTGGAATTTGATTGATTCAGCCCTGCCAAAAGCTGAGCCATCAATCTCTTGAGGGGGGAGAGATGGTGGGGGGTGTTTTCTGAAGTCAACCACCATCTCCATGGGTTAGTCTGAGTTCCAGGTTATTGGGACTGCACCAGGCCACCAGCCGGTCGATCTCTCCACGGTACATGGATCCATCGCCGTCGGTGATGAGACCGACCAAACTTGAGTAGGTTGACAGATGCGTTGATGCGGGTGCAATCATTGGTGTAGAGTAGAGATGATAGCATGCATCCTTGCGGAGCTCCAGTGCCGAGGAATAAAGCGTTCAAAATATGTTTTCCCAGCTTCACGTGTTGCATCCTGTTGGTCAGGAAGTCAGTGATTCACTGAGAGATGGTGCTGGACATGTTCAGCTGGGAGAGTATACTTCCGGCGCCGACAGAGATGGCCTAAGGTAATCTTAGGTTTCAATATATACAGTCGGGAAGAACTACTGAATATAAGAGCAACGTCAACTCACCATCAGTACGACCAGGAATATGACTTTCCCGAAGAGGATCCTGTGTTCTGCTTTCCACCCAGGACAACGGAATGGATCCCAGCCTGCGACCCAAAACGAAGACGTCGTAAAAGAGGGAAAGGTAGAGGTCTTCTGGTCAGGCTCCGGAGACGGGCACATCGCACACCACTCCCTAGCATACTTCTCGCCAATGTCCAGTCTCTTGACAACAAGGTTGATGAAATCCGAGCAAGGGTAGCATTTAAGAGGGACATCAGAGACTGTAACATTCTTTGCTTCACGGAAACAGAAATGAACGCCGACAGAAATAAACCTCTTTCTGGTAAGAAGAGGGGCGGGGGCGTATGCCTTATGATTAACGAGACGTGGTGTGACCACAACAACACACAGGAACTCAAGTCCTTCTGTTCACCTGACTTAGAATTCCTCACAATCAAATGTAGTCCGCATTATCTACCAAGGGAATTCTCTTAGATTATAATCACAGCCGTATATATTCCCCCCAAGCAGACACATCGATGGCCCTGAACAAACTTTATTTGACTCTTTGCAAACTGGAAACCAAATATCCTGAGGCTGCATTCATTGTAGTTGAGGATTTTAACAAGGCTAATCTGAAAACAAGACTCACTAAATTGTATCAGCATATCGATTGCGCAACCAGGGCTGGTAAAACCTTGGATCATTGCTATTCTAACTTCCGCAACGCATATAAGGCCCTCCCCCGCCCTCCTTTCGGAAAAGCTGACCACGACTCCATTTTGTTGCTTCCTGCCTACAGACAGAAACTAAAACAAGAAGCTCCCGCGCTCAGGTCTGTTCAACGCCGGTCCGACCAATCTGATTCCACGCTTCAAGACTGCTTCGATCACGTGGATTGGGATATGTTCCGCATTGCGTCCAACAACAACATTGACGAATACGCTGATTCGGTGAGCGAGTTCATTAGAAAGTGCATTGATGTCGTTCCCATAGCAACGATTAAAACATTCCCAAACCAGAAACCATGGATTGATGGCAGCATTCGTGCGAAACTGAAAGCGCGAACCACTGCTTTTAACCAGGGAAAGGTGACCGGAAACATGAATGAATACAAACAGTGTAGCTATTCCCTCCGCAAGGCAATCAAACAAGCTAAGCGTCAGTATAGAGACAAAGTAGAGTCACAATTCAACGGCTCAGACACAAGGTATGTGGCAGGGTCTACAGTCAATCACGGATTCCAAAAAGAGAACCATCCCTGTCACGGACCAGGATGTCTTGCTTCCAGGCAGACTAAATAACTTTTTTGCCCGCTTTGAGGACAATACAATGCCACTGACACGGCCCGCTACCAAAACCTGCAGACTCTCCTTCACTGCAGCCGACGTGAGGAAAACATTTAAACGTGTTAACCCTCGCAAGGCTGCAGGCCCAGACGGCATCCCCAGCCGCGTCCTCAGAGCATGCGCAGACCAGCTGTCTGATGTGTTTACGGCCATATTCAATCAATCCTTATCCCAGTCTGCTGTTCCCACATGCTTCAAGAGGGCCACCATTGTCCCTGTTCCCAAGAAAGCTAAGGTAACTGAGATAAACGACTACCGCCCCGTAGCACTCACTTCCGTCATCATGAAGTGCTTTGAGAGACTAGTCAAGGACCATTTCACCTCCACCCTACCTGACACCCTAGACCCACTACAATTTGCTTACTTACCCTGGGTCTCGACCCCACCCTGTGCAACTGGGTACTTTATATAATGTATATAAATACTTTTTTTGTATCATTTGTCCCAACTTCGTCAAAAACACCTACCATAAATGTCGTTCTTGATAGCATGTTTCATGTAGAACTTCAAGCATTATTTTTAAAACTCTCCATGTTGAATCATATATCATTCAAAAGCTTTTTTCTGGAGCATATTGTTAGCTAGTCCATACATGGCTATATCCTTTGTAGACGTAGTACTTCGTGCTGAAAGATTAGTAATTTCCTGACATTCGATTGGTTACTGTCATTTTAAAGGCCCTTTCCGCCAACCTGATTGGTTAAAACGCCTCACGTGCCACGCAGCACTTCCTTCTTTGAAAATATCTTCTGCGAAGAATCAACGTAAATGAGAATCTCTATGGATATACCTAGTGTATGTGAATAAATAGGCGATCTCAGTTAGCCAATGCAAGAAAAGTAGTGATTGAAAACATGTGCCTGATCCGCCAATCGAGGCAGTGGCAGTACAGGTAGAGGAAAAGGAGGTCGCCCGCAGCAGCGCATTGAGACACAAATTAGTTGAGATGAAGATGACAACTAGCAGCAATCAACCAGACAGCAGCCGGCCAACAGTGGCTTTTATTACCGCAAAGTCCACTATTGTGGCTAGTCCTTATTGTAGCTAGCTTCACATAGATGGGTCTGACCACCATTAATCAACTAAAAACTGTCTTATAAATTAGGGATATTTTAGAAGACAGCTAACTATAGCTACTGAAACAGATGGTGTGTTATTTGATGTGTATCTATTTTGACACGCAAAGACTCAAACTGCGTTCTATAGAAATCCTGGTTGAGAATGAAATGACTGAACAAAGAAACAGCACAGCAAGTAAGTGAAAGAAATATGTTTTGATTTTGTTTTACTGGTAAAGGGGACATGTGTAAATGCCAATAACTTTTGTGCGTGTGCCCTTAACTAGACAAGTCAGTTAAGAGCAAATTCTTATTTACAATGATGGCCCGGACGATGCTGGGCCAATTGTGCAAAGCACTATGGGACTCCCAATCACGGCCGGATTTTATACAGCCTGGATTCGAATCAGGGACTGTAGTGACGTCTCTTGCACTGAGATGCAGTGCCTTAGACCATGTCCGTGTGTGTTAACTATTTAACTGTACTAGAATGCTTAAAAGGCCGCTAAAATTGTAAATATCGGGTATCAGTATTGTTTTTTTTTGGCAAGGGAATATCGATATCGGCCAAAAATGTCATATCTTTGCATCACTAATGCTAATATTTACAAGGGGTAACATGTTGATATTTAGTCCTGCAGTTATGTTTGTAATGTTGATCGACATAAGTACCCCCCCCCCCCCCCACACTTAAGTTGCAAAGATTCAGAGAGGGCTACAGTCAATGGAGAGTGCTGCAAAGATCATTAGAAGAGCATACGCAGATATAGACCCAGACAAAGCAGAGTTGCTGAAGGAGGATGAGGATGCCATCATAGACATTCATGTATCCTTTGACGGCACTTAGCATAAGAGAGGATTCACTTCCAACTACGGGATAGGTTTGTCCATTGGTGCTGGTACCAGCGAGCCCTAGAATATGGTGAAGATCCACCCAGTCACAAAAATCTTGGGAGGCCATACATTTTTTTAATAGAGGTTGCACAGAAAATGGTACCTGTATATCATAGGCTCTCAAATGATAGCATCCTCAGAATAATGGAGCACGGAGGAACCCAAAATGCAAATGAATGTCTGAACTCTAATATGGTCTCGATGCCCCAAAACTGTCTTTGTGGGAAAATGCCTTATTGATGCAGAAGCCACATTCAATGAAGGAGCCACTACTATAATGAATTCGGGAACATATTGTGGCCTGACCGCATATATGGTGACACTGGAGAAATCAGCGAGGAGTTGTGAGAGCTGATGCTGCTTCAATGGAGTGTGCCAAGCGTAGGCGCAGGTCCCATGACAGTCAAGAAAGTAAAGCGGCACCAGCAACAACTCAGAGGGCCTTACATATGGGACAGGCATAGCTGATTAATGTTCTGCACATTTCAACAACATACAAAAGCCTTGTATGTGAAAAATTGAGCAAAGTGATATGATAATTTGCCCAAAACCACAGATTTGTATTCAAAGCATATGGTCTATTGCTTGAAACAAATGTCTTAAATGTGCAAATGTATTTGTAAAAGGTGTATTTAATGTTTTTGTCAGTTTAGAAGTGATATGTGAATAAAATATTAATTAATGTAACATAAATGGTCATATGTATGTAAAGTACATTTTAATTGTGTTAGCCTATCATTATCGGACATTTTCTCTAACTGACATGTTTCCCGTGTGCCAATAAATTTTTCTCAGTCTTCAAAGGACATACATTCACATTAGAGGTCGACCGATTAATCTGAATGGCCCATTAATAAGGGCCAATTTCAAGTTTTCATAACAATCGGAAATCAATATTTTTGGGAGACGATTTCCGTTTTATTTTATTTTATTTATTAAAAAAAAACAATGTATACCTATATTTAACTAGGCGAGTCAGTTAAGAACACATTCTTATTTTCAATGACGGCCTAGGAACGTTGGGTTTAACTGCCTTGTTCAGGGGCAGAACGACATATTTTCACCTTGTCAGCTCAGGGGATCCAATCTTGCAACCTTACAGTAACTTGTCCAATGCTCTAACCACACACTCCACGAGGAGCCTGCCTGTTACGCAAATGCAGTGGCCAAGGTAAGTTGCTAGCTAGCATTAAACCTATCTTATAAAAAACAATCATAATCACTAGTTATAACTACTAATCCAGGTTTGCAGGCAATATTAACCAGGTGAAATTGTGTAATTTCTCTTGCGTTTATTGCACGCCGAGTCAGGATATATGCAACAGTTTGGGCTGCATTGCGAACTAATTTCCAGAATTTTACGTAATTATGACACAACATTGGAGGTTGTGCAATGTAACAAGAATATTTAGACTTAGGGATGCCACCCGTTACATAAAATACCGAACGGGTTCCATATTTCACTGAAATAATAAACGTTTTGTTTTCGAAATGATAGTTTCTGGATTGGAACATATATTAAAGACAAAAGGCTCGTATTTCTGTGTAATTATGTTATAATCAAGTCTGATTTGATAGAGCAGTCTGACTGAGCAGCAGCAGGCTGGTAATCATTCATTCAAACAGCACTTTCGTGTGTTTTGACAGCAGCTCTTCGCAATCACAGCGCTGTTTGACTTCAAGCCTATCAGCCTAATGACTGGTGTAACCGATGTGAAATGGCTAGCTAGTTAGCTGGGTGTGCGCTAATAGCGTTTCAAACGTCACTCGCTCTTAGATTTGGAGTAGTTATTCCCCTTGCGCTGCAAGGGCCGCGGCTTTTGTGGTGCGATGGGTAACGCTGCTTCGAGTGTGGCTGTTGTCAATGCGTTCCTGGTTCGAGCCCAGGTAGGGGCGAGGAGAGGGATGGAAGCTATACTGTTACACTGGCAATACTATAGTGCCTATAACAACATCCAATAGTCAAAGTTATATGAAATACAAATGGTATAGAGAGAAATAGTCCTATAAATACTATATTAACTACAGCCTAAAACCTTTTACCTTGGAATATTGAAGTCTCATGTTAAAAGGATCCACCAACTTTCATATGTTCTCATGTTCTGAGCAAGCAACTTAAACCTTAGCTTTTTTATATGGCACATATTGCACTTTTACTTCTCCAACAGTTTGTTTTTGCATTATTTAAACCAAATTGAACATGTTTCATTATTTTTTTGAGGCTACATTTATTTTATTGGTGTATTATATTAAGATCAAATAAGTGTTCATTCAGTATTGTTGTAATTGTCATTATTACAAATAAATGTAAAGAAATCGTCCGATGTAATTGGTTTCGGCTTTTTTGGTCCTCCAATAATCGGTATCGGCATTGAAAAATCATTATCGGTCGATCTCTCTAATTCGCATTATTCCAAAAACAGGTTCTTAGGATTTATAGTCAGACTTTTGGAGGCTTTTTGTTTAAGTGTAATTTTGTGTAAATATATGCATCCGTCATACATGAGAATTGTTTTTGTTTAATTATTCCATGAAATTACAAGATTTTGATGAACTGATCTGTAAAAGTCTGACCATTTGAAGTGTCTTATTAAAATAAAACAAAACACAAAACATTCTGCCTTGAAGCAATGTGTTGAAAAACAGACTCTCGTGGTATGCAAATTAGCACATTTAACTTCTTATGGCTGGGGGGGCAGTATTGAGTAGCTTGGATGAATAAGGTTCCCAGAGTAAACTGCCTGCTACTCAGGCCCAGAAGCTAAGATATGTATATTATTAGTAGATTTGGATAGAAAACACTCTGAAGTTTCTAAAACAGTCTGAATTGTGTCTGTAAGTATAACAGAACTCATATGGCAGGCAAAAACCTGAGAGAAAATCCAACCAGGAAGTGGGAAATCTAAGGTTTGTAGTTTTTCAAGTCTGCCTATCCAAGATACTGTAAATTTGGTCCGATTGCACTTCCTAAGGCTTCCACTAGATGTCAACAGTATTTAGAACCTTGTTTCAGGCTTCTACTGTGAAGGGGGAGCGAATAAAAGCTGTTTCAATCAGGTGTCTGGCAGAAGGCCATGAGCTGGTCACGCGCGTGGCCGTGAGAGCGACATGTGTTCCATTGCATTTCTAAAGACAAAGGAATTGTCCGGTTGGAATATTATTGAAGATTTATGTTAAAAACATCCTTAAAATTGATTCTATATATTGTTTGACATGTTTCTAGGAACTGTAACAGAAATGTTTAACTTTTTGTCTGGACCTAGTGCTCGTGCCTCATGAATTTGGATTTGTGAACTAAACGCGCAAACAAAAAGGAGATATTTGGACATTAATGATGGACTTTATCGAACAAAACAACATTTATTGTGGAACTGGGATTCCTGGAAGTGCATTATGATGAAGATCATCAAAGGTAAGTGAATATTTATAATGCTATTTCTGACTTCTGTTGACTCCACAACATGGCGGGTATCTGTATGGCTTTTTTGGTGCCTGAGCGCTGTACTCAGATTATTGCATGGTGTGCTTTTTCCGTAAAGTTTTTTTGAAATCTGACACAGCGGTTGCATTAAGGAGAAGTATCTTTAATTCCATGTATAACATTTGTATTTTCATCAACATTTATGATGAGTATTTCTGTAAATTGATGTGGCTCTCTGCAAAATCACTGGATGTTTTGGAAGCAAAACATTACTGAACATAACGCGCCAATGTAAGCTGAGATTTTTGGATATAAATATGAACTTTATCGAACAAAACATAAATGTATTGTGTAACATAAAGTCCTATGATTGTCATCTGATGAAGATCATGAAAGGTTAGTGGTTAATTTTATCTCTTTCTGCTTTTTGTGACTCCTCTCTTTGGCTGGAAAAATGGCTGTGTTTTTCTGACTAGTTGCTGACCTAACATAATCGCAAAGTATGCTTTCGTCATAAAGCCTTTTTGAAATCGGACACTGTGGAGGGATTAACAACAAGTTTATCTTTAAAATGGTGTAAAATACTTGTATGTTTGAGGAATTTTAATTATGAGATTTCTGTTTGAATTTGGCGCCCTGCACTTTCACTGGCTATTGTCATATAGATCCCGTTAACGGGATTTCAGCCGTAAGAGGTTTTAAGGACGTTTTGCCTCTTTGCATATTTTAATTTAGAAATAAATAATACTATGTAATACAATAATATATTGTACTTATGTATACTTTCAACTGGAAAAGTTTCAGCCAGAGTAAAGAAAAACAAATTCCCAATTAACCTGTGGCCTTGAGCAAATTAAGGCAGCGATGCATGTTTGCAGTTTTAAAGTTAATTTCCAGCAATTCTTTGCATTTTTCCTTGGCTAATGCTGTTATTTTACTCAAACATAATAACAAAATATATACTGCTACAATTTTTTCTCTCTGACTGTCTAGCCTTTATTTTGGTGTTATTATTTGAAAGTAGTATTTTTTTTAAAAATTTAATCTATCTCAAATTTTATATTTTTATTTTTTTACTGTTTTTGATTTACCTGTTGATTTAGTCCACCCACACCAGACACTTAGTTTGAAATATCAAAATGAACTCTGAAACAACTACATTAATTTAGGGACCGGTCGAAAAGCATTAAACATTTATGGCAATTTAGCTAGCTGTCTTGCTGTTGCTAGCTAATTTGTCCTGGGATATAAACATTGGTTTATTTTACCTGAAATGCACAAGGTACTCTACTCTGACAATTAATCCACAAACAAGTGTTAAGAGTTTACTAGAAACAATCTCTCCTCCTTCAGGCTTCTTTGGACCTCATATGGCGGCTGGCAACCAACTTTAAGGTGCATTAGCACTACCACCTGCACTGGAGTGTGAACATCAGTTTATCTTTCAATCACCCACGTGAGAATGCTATTCATTGACTACAACACAGCGTTCAACACCATAGTGGCCTCAAAGCTAAGCACTAAGCTAAGGACCCTGGGACTAAACACCTCCCTCTGCAACTGGATCCTGGACTTCCTGACAGGCCGTCCCCAGGTGGTAAGGGACGGTAACGACACACCCGCAACACTGATCCTTAACACTGGGGCCACTCAGGGATGCGTGCTCAGTCCCCTCTACTCCCTGTCCACTCGTGACTACACAGCCAGGCACGACTCCAACACCATCATTAAGTTTGCTGATGACACAACAGTGGTAGGCCTGATCACCAACAATGACGAGACCGCATATAGGGAGGAGGTCAGAGACCTGGCTGTGTTGCCAGGACAACAACCTCTCCCTCAACGTGATCAAGACTAAGGAGATGATGGTTGTGGACTACAGGAAAAGGAGGACCGAGCGCACTCCTAAAAACCAATGAGGAGATGGGAGAAGCAGGACTTGCAGTGCGTTAAGTATCACAAATAGAAGCAAGTTCAATTGTAGCGCAAGACTTTCCAGAGGTGTGGGTGCAATGATTGAATAATGTATGTGTACGTTTATTTCGCAACGCTTTCCCCTGCGACGCGAGTGGTGTAGTCAGCATGTTAGGCGACCAGAGGAAAATAAAAAAGCTTAGGTGGCCCGCCCAAGGTTTTCAATGGCAGCAAGATCCTTTGCTGGCTGGATTGACTGGCTGGATCAACTGTGAAAAGCCTTGTGTAATGCTGGTTAAATTAAGCCTATTTTTTGGCACTGAGCGGGGAGGAGCGTGCCAGGGCTTTGTCGCTCGCTCTCTTCCCCCCCCACTGGTGTTGCCAACTTTAAAACGTTAGGAGCATAACATTTAGGAGCACCAGAAAATGATTTTCTTTTAAATCTATTGATATATAGCCTTTACTGTATGAATTCATGTTGTGCCCTAGAAACAAATGTAACCCTGTAAATACATCTGATTTATTATAAACAGCTAAAATGTTGATTCATATACCTGTCATTGAAATTCAAAGTCATTTGTACAATATTCATATTTTTGCATTGTGTAAAAAGACTACTTTCCTATTGAGATGTATTCCATAGAGAATTGTACACTGTCTTCAAGAGCGTCAAGGTTGTTATAATGACATCTGTTATTCAGTCATTGCTATGATCATTGATCTCCTGAAGAAGCTATCCCTTTCTGTACCCCCAAATGTTTGGATATCATTGTAAACTAATGGTTGTTAGGTAACAAACATGACCGAACAAGGTGTGAAACAAATGCAGACCACGAGTAGTTTTACAACAGCCGTCAACATGGTTTACGAATGTAAATCCCAATCTGTGACAGGAAGAAGAAAAACAACTTTGCGCCGGTAATATGAGTCGGATCTTTTGAACTGTTCTGCCTAGAAATGAGCAGTTTTCAATGTATTAATGGTGCAAGCATGACTAATGAATCTGTGCTCGGGAAACAACTGTACAGCCAGGCCTTATAACACAAATGTTTTTTTTTCCTTCTCATTGGTGCTCCCAAATTTAAAACTCCGGGTCCCACAGCAAAATATTTTCGTCGCACTTTATAGCCCTGAATGTATGGCTCAGATCTTCCTTATATTCGGACAACAGCGAATGGGTTTATGCATATACTTATTTTGTTATTACACATTGTACTACACAATAAGAGTATAAAACATATACTTTTCTAACCATTTAATGCCCACATCTTCTAGGCTACATGAGCTCTGTGCCTGTGAGCTTTGATTTGTCCAGTGTTGTTGAAATCTTAGCTGATTTTGCTTTGACACAACAATTGAGAGAACAAGGGGTAGAGGAGGAGTTGTTGTTGTTGTTGTGGTTGTTGGCCTCGGTGTAGAAGGGAGTAGGGTGCCATTTTCAGATGCAGGCTCCAGTCTTAGTTTACCACTCATTGTGAAAGACAGTCAGTCTTTTTGCTCAGATGTTCTGTCCTTGGTTTGGGTGTCAGAGGAGGTTGTTGTAGACAATAAGTGACTGATGGAGATTTAGCTCTGTGTGCGTGTGTGTTTTCTCTCACTGGTTGACCACTCCCTCATTCTTCTGTAGCAGTCATCATGTGATTTAGTGTCATGTTATTAAGGCCTGCTAATTATTTTCATCAGTACATTTTCAACGGTCCTGTGACTGAGGCGACTGTTTGAGAGGATGAATTATAGTTGCGGTCATAAACAAAATGCTAACTTTTGTCTTGTCCCTTTTTTTCTTTCTCTTCTGCTCACAGACCACACCCCTGGGAACAGTTCATTGGACACATTGCTAGCTCTACTGCAGGCAGAGGGAGCCAAGATTGAAGAGGAGACTGAGGTAAGCAGCATGAAAATATCTCTCTCTCTTTCTCACACACACACACACACACACACACACACACACACACACACACACACACACACACACACACACACACACACACACACACACACACACACACACACACACACACACACACACACACACACACACAGTGTCCTGCCTTTCCTGTTTTTGTTATTTGCACTTTGGCCCAGGGGGCCTACTATGGTTTATTAATCTAACTCTATGGTCCCTTTTGTTACAAGTAAGGTGGACACCTCTCAGATTTTCTTTATAGTTATTTTACTGTCCAATCCTCACATCTTTTCATCATATTTGTATTTATTTTTTATAAACAAGTGTTTAAAAAAAGGGGGGAAAAGGCATTTGCATGGAATATCCAGAATGTGCTTTTATTTTAATGTTTTAAACTGTTCCTGCTTCTTCCTAAACAGAACATGGCCGACTCCTTCTTGGACGGCGATGTCACCCTGGATACCTTCATAGACTCGTACCAGAGCAAGAGGAAGCTGGCCCACCTGAGGAGGGTGAAGATTGACAAGCTGCAGGAGATGGTGCTGAAGGGCCATAGGCTGCCCCAGGTGCCAGTCTCTTGCTCCCATCCCCAGGAGGTCTCAGCCAGGCCAGCCCCCCTCTACACAGAGGTCAACAACCACTCCCCTGTGCCCCAGCCTAGGAGAGCTCCCCCTCCACCTCCAGCCCAACAACCCCCAGGTGTAGCCCCCCAGCCTGCTGTCTTATCCTATCCTGCCATCCCATACCCCCCTATCCCCCCCAGGGCAGCCCACCTTTTGCCCAGTGCCAACCCGGAGCACCAGCACCACTTCATGTCTCAGTGCCCCCCTGTCCTTCCTCAAAGGCCTCCCCCTCGCATGGCCCCGCAGTCTGGCTTCATGATTCAGTAGTGAAGGGGGTACAGTACATGCAGTGGGCTTGCACTGCAATCTTGCTGGAACTATCTTCTGTGTTGTGTCAGGCTGTGAGCCTCTGAATATGGCACAACGTAATGCAAAGGGGGTCGACTAACTTAGATTGAAGGCTGGTCTGGGCATGTTCAACTGAAAAACAGAATCGAGTTTGAATTTGCACTCTTCTCACCAGAATCAGCACTCCATTGCTACAACACCCCAGAAAGGACTTGACTGACCAGTGCTTGCGTCTGCAAAGTTAAATCTCTCAGCGATAGGGCTTTAGATGTAGTCTAAAGTGAAATAAATGTCAATTTATGGTTAGCTGGCCTCTTAAAACTGGGCTTGGCCATGACCTTAGTCAGATAAGGCCTATTTTTTGTCAGCACTTTATGCCCCTCAGGTGTTTCCTCAGTCCTCCCTCTCCTCTTCCTGCCCGTTACAGGGAAGGTGCCTCTCTCATCTGTCATCTGGTGTCTAAAGCTGAATGGGGACTAGAGCCATTCATTGTTTCTCATTTGATCTACAGTGTCATTTGAATGTTGTTTTTATATTGTGTAACCAGAGACTTCCCAGAAGACGATGGTAAATCATATGCAATAGATATTTAGAGTACTAATGTCATACAGCATTATTGTTGCCAGGAAAGATTAGACAGACATTTTGAAAGAACTAATTTGTGAGGCGTGTGCATCTCTTCTCCAGCATGGACAGTTGTCAAAAAAGTGTGTGGATCTCATGCCCAATCCAATATGGAGGACAGTCGAATTGGTCACTGTCGCTCAGGGCAGACATAGTAGGGGTGGGTGGGGGTTGGTGTCACAAACAGTCTGAAACCTTGGCCTCTTGGTCTTGCCTGCGAAGGATCTGTCATTGCCATATAATCAATTTACCTTAAGTGTTGTTTTAGTCAATAATAGCATACTTGATGCGCAACAGTTTTGGAAAATTTTCCAAAATTTTTCCAAATTGTCCTTCCGTATATCACTCCTTTAATCATTGAATGCCGTTTTCTCTTGGGTACGTTATAAAGCTGATTATCGTCAATGCTGTTGAAACAAGATTAGTCTAAGTTCATTCGGTGATATAACCATATACAGTCCATATCAAATCAAGTATATACTGCAACTAAGCCAGTCATCCACTGTTGTGTGAACAGTAATACCCTCTGTAATTGAAGGTAATTATCACATTGACTGAACAAAGACTCTGTTATCTTAAAGAGATTATCCGGTACTTTTATATACTTAGCCAGTAGATCTGAAAGTAGTGCTCACGAGCCAGAAGTGGTCTGCGAAAATTGCGTAGTATGTCACATATGTGCTGATATGTGCACCACGTCATTGCTCTGCTGTGTATGCATCTTGCTAGCTGTCTTGCAACTGGTGAGTGGCTTAAGCTCATTGGCTAGAACTCTAATTGCTAGGGGGCTGGTCCACATGTAGGGAAAATGTTGCACAGCTTCCAGAACAACATTCTCTTTCATACTAGGGATTTTGTGGCTAATTGAAGACAGTAATTCTGCTCATAGATTATGAATGTATGAACTACACATTGACACATCAATTCCAAAGCCATTTATTGAGAAACCATTGTGTAAAATGACTATTTTCATACTTTCCTGCATCCATTTGTCAGGTTTATACCCATGTTATGACAGTAGTTTGAGGAGTGCACACTTTTTATCCATATGGATGAAATGTGAAAAATAATACAGTACCCATCTAAAATGTTTCTTGCACCATTTTTATTACAAGTACTAATCCTAAAGAAGTCACGTATCATAAAAGAGTGTTTGGTTACCTTGGCCTAAATGCTGCAGTTGTGCACTGTTCAAGCCACTGAGTGCCTTCACTGAACTGGACTGATATGGAGGATCACACTACTGACTGCTCTGTCTCTTATCTGTGTAAACTGACCAGGCCTGCTCTTCTGGTCTGGATCACCTTAGTTAGCCTCACCATCAATGTCTACTTCCCCAGCCTGTTATCATTTGCTGTCTGCAACCGATGTGATGGTGGTGCATGCCCGGGGGCAGGAGAGGCTCGAGTCCGTCTGTCTGCCAGGCTTCTTCTCTCCTAACTGGTGCTATGGGGCCGGTGCAGTTTTCTGAACATGTGCCAGAGAGATATGTCCTTGGGGTATGTGCCTAATGCTTGTGGTACTCCTACAGCTTCTTTGTACCATCAACACAAACTGTGGTTTGCCTGCCCTGAGGTGGGTGACCACCAGTTATATTCTTATGCATATCGGTGGTTCGCCAAGACAACAGGGCTCCTATATATTTTTTAATGTATCTTAATATCAAACAGAAATGCATCTTTCTGAGAAATTGGCCAAATCGGCGCAATAACAGTTTGCCGTAAGCTAGGTTGAAGAAAAAGACATTTATTTCTGAAATGCAAGAAATGTTGTGTTGAATACCAATTGTTTTGATATACTTTAGCCTACCAGCATTTCTAAATGAAACTAATGATATTAATCATTGTGTGCATGTTTTTATTTGATTGTGATTCATTTGAGTTTTTCTGCTGTAGCAGTTTGTTTATAACTGGCATAATTTGGCTGTTTGGGCTGCTTTAAAATACAGGTTTATTTTCAATACTCATGTTCATACATGTTGTTCATTGTAATGTAGGTATTTTGGCTTATGAAGATTGTAGAGGTGGTTGATTAGAATTATGAAACTATTTTTTTAAGGACGGGACAGTGAATAAAGAAATTGTTTTTTTGTATTGATGTCTTTTGAGTTGCCTCACTGAATCACAGAGCTTGATCTCTGGTTGTTAGGAGTCAGTTGGCCATTTCAAGTTATTTTTGAATATGAAGGCATATTCCTACATTTTAAGTACAAACTTGCGGCTGGGGTGCAATATTAGGAAGGTGTTCCTAATGTTTGGTATACTCTGTGTACGTTTTGAATTGTCAATCGTTTTAATTGGGAAAGCAGATGGTGTTTATCAAAATAAATCACTTTGTATGTGAAAACACAGAATCCTACTCATTACTCCACATTCTTAACCTGTCACTTTTGTTTTGAGACGACTTCGCTGTCAAACAGCACAGGGAGGCAGCCTGCTTCCAAAACAAATGCAATCACTTTTCACACGGTACAAACTATGCCCAAAAGGGCCAGATTAATCAAATCCCCTCATTGAATGCAACTTCACAACAAAATACATTTGTCACATTTATCTTGATTATGTTAAACGTTATTATAATGAACATTGCAGTTCACTGATGAAGGTTTTTTTCAATTAATCCAAATTACAATACAGGTTCCAGCCTTGATGGTAAAAGCAGGCTCTGCAGGGTAAATTGAAACAAGACCACCATCTAGTGTTGATTTACTGACATTGCTAGTTCTACTTTTGAGGCAAAGGCTAGAGGTTAGTTATTATGATCAGTGGTGTAAAGTACTTATTGTTCTTTAAAGTATTTTTACTTAAGTGGATGTTTGGGTGTCTGTACTTTACTATTTACATTTTTACTCCAATAGTATTCTACTGGGTGACTTTTACTTTAATTTTATATTAATGAATCTTTACTTTTACTCAAGTATGACAATTGGGTACTTTTTCCACCACTGCATATGATGTCCCACCCTGGGAGAATATTTAGGTGTATATTTTGATGTTCCTGAAATGAAGATATTCTGACCTTCCCAAAAATGAAATTGATTAGGACAGGTGGGCTGCCTGGTAGATGTGTGCATTGAATATAGCAAATGTATGATTAAGACAAACAAATGGACTGTTAAACCCAAGGACCTTATAAAACAGGTTAAACCAATGACTGTATATATGAAAACCTTGCTGGATCAAATCCCCGAGCCGACAATGTTCAAATCTGTAATTTTACCCCTAAGCAATTGCTGTTATGCCACATTCACATGCTATTTGGAACAAAGAAACTCACATTTTCGACTTGCTAACTGGTTGTAGTTATACATGTGCCGCGTTCAAAGAATCAGCAGGTCAGAAATGTCAGAGTTTCCTAGTTCCGACTAGCATATGAATGCGGCATTGATGTGTTCAAAACAACTGGTAACTCAGGAAAAATATGAGGTAAAATCATGACGTCAGTGATGTTCAGGTCGGAAACTTAGAGCTCTAGAAAAAGACCCAAGTTTCCGAGTTGGAATTCCGAGTAGGATGATCGTTCAAATAGATTTTTCCCAGTCAGAGCTTGTTTTTTTCCCTGAGTTCCGAGTTGTTTTGGACGCACTGAAATCGGAAGTCAGAGATTTCCAAGTTCCCAGTTGGTTTGAATGTGGCATAACCCCCAACAACAACTGCTCCCCGGGCGCCGATGACGTGATGTTGATTATTAAGGCAGCCCGGCGCACCTCTCTGATTCAGAGGGATTGGGTTAAATGCGGAAAACACAATTCAGTTGAATGCATTCAGTTGTACAACTGACTAGGTATTCCCCTTTCCTTATCCCTTTTTGATATATCCAACACGTTGTGGATTTTGAATGCACCTCAAGTGACCTGCACGTGTACATACTCCAACCAAAAGCCATGGATTACAGGCGACATCAGCACTGAGCTAAAGGGTAGAGCTGCCGCTTTCAAGGCGTGGCACTCTAACCCGGGGGCTTATAAGAAATCCCACTATACCCTCCGACGAACCATCAAACAGGCAAAGCGTCAATACAGGACTAAGATGGAGTCCTACTACACCGGCTCCGATGCTCGTCGGATCTGGCAGGGCTTGCAAACTATTACGGACTACAAAGGGAAGCCCAGCCGCAAGCTGCCCAAAGACACGAGACGACCAGATGAGCTAAGTGACTTCTATGCGCGCTTCAACACTGAAGCATGCATGAGAACACCAGCTGTTCTGGATGACTGTGTGATTACATTCTCCGTAGCCAATGTGAGTAACACCTTAATACAGGTCAACATTCACAAGGCCCAGGGCCAGATGGATTACCAGGACGTGTACTCCGAGCATGCACTGACCAACTGGCAAGTGTCTTCACTAACATTTTCAACCTGTCCCTGACCGAGTCTGTAATATCTACATGTTTCAAACAGACCCCCATAGTCACTGTGCCCAAGAACACCAAGGTAACCTGCCTAAAGGACTACGTCTGTAGCCATGAAGTGCTTTGAAAGGCACCATCATTCCAGAAACCCTAGATCCACTCCAATTTACATACCGCCCCAACAGATACCCAGATGACGCAATCTCTATTGCACTCCACACTGCCCTTTCCCACCTGGACAAAAGGAATACCTACATGAGAATGCTATTAATTGACTACAGCTCAGCATTCAACACCATAGTACCCACAAATAACCTCAAAATCTTTGACAGCTGCACCATCAAGAGCATCCTGACTGGTTGCATCACCGTCTGGTATGGCAACTGCTCGGCCTCCATCCACAAGGTGCTATAGAGGGTAGTGCGTACAGCCCAGTACATCACTGGGGCCAAGCTTCCTGCCATCCAGGACCTCTATACCAGGTGGTTTCAGAGGAAGGCCTAAACATTGCCAAAGACTCCACCCACCCTAGTCATAGACTGTTCTCTCTGCTACCGCATGGCAAGTGGTACCTGAGCGGCCAAGTCTAGGTCTAAAAGACTTCCTAACAGCTTCCTTCCCCAGGCCATAAAACTGCCTACATGTACAGTACCAGTCAAAACTTTGGAAACACCTGCTCAGTCAAGGGTTTTTCTTTATTTTACTATTTTCTACATTGTAGAATAATTGTGAAGACATCAAAACTATGAAATAACACATGTAGAATGTGGAATCATGTAGTAATCCAAAAAGTTATAAACTAATCTAAATGAAATTTATATTTGAGATTCTTCACAGTAGCCACCCTTTGCTTTGATGCTTTGCACACGCTTGGAATTCTCTCAACCAGCTTCATGAGGTAGTCACCTGGAATGCATTTCAATTAACAGGGGTGCCTTGTTAAAGTTCATTTGTGGAATTTCTTTCCTTCTTAATGCATCCAAACCAATCAGTTGTGTTGTGACAAGGTAGGGTTGCTATACAGAAGACAGCCCTATTTGGTTAAAGACCAAGTCCATATTATGGCAAGCTCAAATAAGCAAAGAGAAACAACAGTCCATCATTACTTTAAGACATGAAGGTCAGTCAATGCGGAACATTTCAAGAACTTTGAACGTTTCTTGAAGTGCAGTCGCAAAAACCATCAAGCGCTATGATGAAACTAGCTCTCATGAGGACCGCCACAGGAAAGGAAGACCCAGAGTTACCTCTGCTGCAGAGGACAAGTTAACTGCACCTCAGATTGCAGCCCAAATAAATGCTTCACAGAGTTCAAGTAACAGACACATCTCAACATCAGCTGTTCAGAGGAGACTGTGTGAATTAGAGGTCGACCGACCATTATTTTTCACCGCCGATTCCGATTATTGGAGGACCAAAAAAGCCGATTAATCAGTATTTATTTGTAATAATGACAATTACAACAATAATGAATAAACACTTATTTAAACTTAATATAATACATCAATAAAATCAATTTAGCCTCAAGTAAATAATGAAACAGGTTAAATTTGGTTTAAATAATGCAAAAACAAAGTGTTGGAGAAGAAAGTAAAAGAGCAATATGTGCTATGTAAGAAAGCTAACGTTTCAGTTCCTTGCTCAGAACATGAGAACATATGAAAGCTGGTGGTTCCTTTTAACATGAGTCTTCAATATTCCCAGGTAAGAAGTTTTAGGTTGTAGTTATTATAGGAATTATAGGACTATTTCCCTCTATACCATTTGTATTTCATTAACCTTTGACTATTGGATGTTCTTATAGGCACTATAGTATTGCCAGTGTAACAGTATAGCTTCCGTCCCTCTCCTCGCTCCACCCTGGGCTCGAACCAGCAACACAACGACAACAGCCACCATCGATGCAGCGTTACCCATGCAGAGCAAGGGGAACACCTGCTAGAAGGATCAGAGCGAGTGACGTTTGAAACGCTATTAGTGCGCGCTAACTAGCTAGCCATTTCACTTCCGTTACACAAGCCTCATCTCGGGAGTTGATAGGCTTGAAGTCATAAACAGCGCAATGCTTGACGCACAACTGTTTGAATGAATGTTTATGCGCCTGGTTCTGCCTACCACCGCTCAGTCAGATACTTAGATACTTGTATGCTTGTATGCTCAGTCAGATTATATGCAACGCAGGACACACTAGATAATATCTAGTAATATCATCAACCATGTGTAGTTAACTAGTAGTTATGATTGGTTGTTTTTTATAAGATAAATTTAATGCTAGCTAGCAACTTACCTTGGCTTACTGCATTCGCGTAACAGGCAGTCTCTTTGTGGAGTGCAACGAGAGAGAGGCAGGTCGTTATCGTGTTGGACTAGTTAACTGTAAGGCTGCAAGATTGGATCCCACGAGCTGACAAGGTGAAAATCTGTCGTTCTGCCCCTTAACAAGGCAGTTAACCCACCGTTCCTGGGCCGTCATTGAAAATAAGAATGTGTTCTTAACTGACTTGCCTAGTTAAATAAAGGTATAAAAAAATAATGTAAAAAAAAAAATTCTGCAAATCGGCGCCCAAAAATACAGATTTCCGATTGTTATGAAAACTTGAAATCGGCCCTAATTAATCGGCCATTCCGATTAATCTGTCGACCTCTAGTGTGAATCAGGCCTTCATGGTCGAATTGCTGCAAAGAAACCACTACTAAAGGACACCAATATTAAGAAGAGACTTGCTTCGGCCAAGAAACACGAGCAATGGACATTAGACCAGTGGAAATCGGTCCTTTGGACTGAAGAGTCCAAATCACCCGACCTCAACCCAATTGAGATGGTTTGGGATGAGTTGGACCGCAGAGTGAAGGAAAATCAGCCAGCAAGTGCTCAGCATATGTGGGAACTCCTTCAAGACTGTTGGGAAAGCATTCCAGGTGAAGCTGGTTGAGATAATGCCAAGAATGTGCAAAGCTGTCATCAAGGCAAAGGGTGGCTACTTTGAAGAATCTAAATTATATTTTGATTTGTTTAACATTTTTGGGGGGTTACTACATGATTCCATGTGTGTTATTTCATAGTTTTGATGTCTTCACTATTATTCTACAATGTAGAAATGAGTAAAAATAAAGAAAAAACCTTCAATGAGTAGGTGTGTCCAAACTTTTGACTGGTACTGTACCTATTACCTCATTTACCTTTACTAACCTGTACCCCGCACATTGACTCGGTACGGCCTGTATGTAGCCTCGTTATTGTTATCATATTGTTGCTCTTTTGTTTTTTAACTTTAGTTTATTCAGTAAATATGTTCTAAACTCTTATTTTTCTTAAAACTGCATTGTTGGGCTTGTAAGTAAGCATTTCACAGTAAGGTCCAACCCTTTTGATTTCACCGCATGTGACAAATCCAATTGGATTTGATTTGACGTGTACGCATTACGTTACCATAGCTACGTCATTTCGTTAGGGAGTCAATTCCGCCTCCGCCATATTGTAGGAAATCCGTCTCTGGGTTGCCACTAGTTACCACAGTCACAAAGGCGAAATTTCCTATAATCGTAAAAATGTATTATTAATATTGTGTTGCTTTGTTTGTCTTAATTTAAGTTTAGGCATAGGGTTAGCATTGTGGTTAGGGTTAAGGTTAGGTTTAAAATCAGATTGTAAGAAGATACATTTTAGAAATAGGAGGGGTTTATTACTTTGTGGTTGTGGTAAATAGGGACGACCGTCTGTGTGCGCTGTCAGATTAGAGTTTAATCCGTGGGGTTACGGTCAGAACGGGAACAATAGCTAGTTACACCTGGAACAGGGCTCGATAACCGCGAGGAAACGCTGGTTTAAAAGCGACAGGTTTTATTGATGAGTCATCTAAGTAAATCCAAGCAATTTGATGATGAGGTTACTGACTAACGTTTATATTAGCATTCAAATGGATTGCAAGTGATTTGTCAATCTAATACCCAGCTAGTTTGCTAGCTAACTCTTAAAATCGAATTAAATTTATCCACTAAGTAAATAGTGAAGACTTTTGCTACACGGGACAATCACCACTTCTCTGTTTTCTATGGTCCATATCAATTTGTGACATTTTGACACGGATTAACGCTGTTAGTAATCGAACCTAATCAAATCAATCCTCTCGGAAAGAAAACAAATCTCTAGTCACTCTCATAACTTCAAGACGGAGTAACCAGCTAGCGCTGCAAACTAGCTAGTAAAACTAGCTCATCAAACTTGGTCCTGAGTGGAGACCAGACGGAACTAACATGTCTGGAAAAGACAAAGACAAGGAGAACGCCGGAGAAAAACAATCTACAACTGAGCGGCTCGTAAAAGGTGAGTCGATTTTGCAAACGCAGCTAACTACAGTGCCGTTAGCTCGCTATGTAAATTACCTAACGTTCTGTTTTAACATTCCAAATGTTGGCTAACTGACAAGTTGGGTAACGTTACTGTAGTTACACCAAATAAAGCTGCAAGAACATGCTACAGTAATTAACTAGTTAACTTTATATTGAACCAACCAGAACTATATCTACTTGGTTGCAGTAACTAGCTTAGTTTAATTTAGTTCTGTCACAATGTTCAATTTCGCTAAGTAACAGTAGGACACATGAGTTAACTTGTTCATATATTATATATTATAAATATATGTTATATATTATATATTTATATATAACTCACTCCCCACATGTAGAAGTCAACGGGCACGACGATACACAGAATGGTTTGAGAAAGGATTGATAGTGGCCAGTATATTTTCAAGACATGGTTTATAGCAGGCCTGCCATGAAGCTTTACTGTGACCAGAGGTGAATCAAGAGGCACATGTGACCCCCTGGCTCTAAATCACCAGGGCATAGCTTTGTGGTTGCGGTCTGACACGTTCTTCCAGGAGGTCTACTTAGTCTATGGTCATGGAAAGTGATGTAAGGTACTTGGTATCATTAGGCATGTTTCAGTGGGGTAGTCTAGATAGGCCAATGATATCTCATCATGAGAAATGTAGTGACTGTGCAGTGTGCAACACAAGGGCCACTGAGGGAGAGTGGGCCGTGAGAGGTTTGCTATTGCTGTGATTAGGCTGGCAAGGTGGATTTCTTAACTCAGCTCTTGTGGACCTTGTTAGCACTGCCTGGCCTGAAGGGTCTGTGCACCTGAGCACAAGCCAGCTCTCCCCCTCGGCCAGCCCAGCGCTACCCACCAATTCAGGTTGAGAGGGCCAGGAGCAGGAGAATGCCCTGGCAGGGGATCAAAATGTATATGTATGCCAGTAGGGAGAGGGTGAGTTAATTGCGGAAAGAATCTCCCCAGTAACGTGGCCGACATTGTCTAGCCACGGGGTGCGGGATTGTGGAAGAAAGTGCAAAGTAGGGAGGAAGAGTGGGAGAAAGAGATTTGTTTGTACATCCAGTGGGGTCCCGGCATGGCAGTTTTAACTGTACCAAGGCTAAGGAGAGGCTTGATGAGTAGAATGATGCTGCTAATCTTCCGATAGTGGTACTATCCACCTTTTTCTGTTGTCTCACACTAAAACTGACACTTTCTGTTTTCAATATGAAATCCTCTCCTTTGTGGATAGCCTACATTATTAAAGAGGTGGATGGGATGTGTTGTACAAGTGCTCTACTTGTACCACAACTGTAGTCCAGATGGAAAATGACAGATATTCATAATTTTTTCTTTATTGGTGAGTTGATATTTTGCGCTTCACTTCTTTATGTGATTTAGGGGTAGCCTCAAATATCAGGAATTTGGTAATTGAACCAGATTGAACCTGAGTGTATGCTAACCATGTCTGCCTGTCTGAAAGGGAGAGGCCCAGCTTGGTCCTGTGCCATGCACAGAGCATGTGATGTCACTGACTCAGTGGCAGAGAGGACCACCACTCTGTGTTAGAGCTGGGACGATAAGCCAGAAATGATCAACACTTATCGCAGGCATTTTGCTCATATAATGTATTACGATAAGTAGCCTATACTAGAGAGATGTGAAGTTCGAAATGAAGTAAGTATGGTAATATGGGTTATTGTTAATGGGACAATCAATGTCTACAACCATCAAACTAGTAGTAATTTAAAGGATATTTTAGGGCCCTATAAAATCCGTTAACATATCAATTCTGACAATTTATAGTAATTTGGATTTTTGTCCATATCTACACTAATTATCTAATTTGGCTGAGTAATGTGTTCAGTGATTAGGGCAATTCGGATGGGAGGACAACATAATGTCCAACTCCCCCCACAGCTACCTGAGCCATATTTTTAACCAGGAAAGTTGACTGAGAACACGGTCTCATTTACAGCAACAACCTGGGGAATAGTTACAGGGGAGAGATGAATGAGCCAATTATAAGCTGGGGGTGATTAGGTGACCATATGAGGGACAGCTTGGGAATTTAGCGGGACACCAGGGTTAACACCCCTACGATAAGTGCCATGGGATCTTTGATGACCTCAGAGAGTCAGGACACCCGTTTAACATCCCAGCCAAAAGACAGCACCCTACACAGGGTGGGATATATATTTTTTTGCCCAGAGGAAAGAGTGCCTCCTACTGGCCCTCCAACACCACTTCCAGCAGCATCTAGTCTCCCATCCAGGGACTGACCAGGACCAACCCTGCTTAGCTTCAGAAGCAAGCCAGCAGTGGGATGCAGGGTGGTATGCTGCTGGCATCCTGATTCTATAGCCTAATCATTCAGTGTGTCATTGTCCCCTTTTGTGAGTGTTTGATACAATTAATAGAACGACTATTTCTATACCAGCAGCATCCAAATCTGAAACAAAGATTGAATAAATATTGGCCCTTTGTCTTGTTTGTTATGCCAATTTGGGTGAGATGTAGGTCTTGTTTGTCATTAAGTCGTATGTCTTGTTTGTCATATAAAATATGTGGACACCCCTTCAAATTAGGAGAATCGGCTTTTTCAGCAACACCCGTTGCTGACTGGTGTATAAACTCGAGCACACAGCCATGTAATCTTCATAGGCAAGCACCGACAGTAGAATGGCCTCACTGAAGTGCTCAATGACTTTCAATGTGCCGCTGTCATAGGATGGATTCCAACAAGTCAGGTAGTCAAATTTCTGCCCTGCTAGAGCTGTCCCTGGCAACTGTAAGTGCTGTTATTGTTAAGTTTAAATGTCTAGGAGCAATAATGTCTCAGCCGTGAAGTGGTAGGACACACAAGCCCACAGAAAGGGATTGCAGAGTGTGTAAAAATCGTCAGTCCTCGGTTGCAACACTCACTACCAAGTTCCAAACTGCAAGCAACGTCAACACAAGAACTGTTCGTCGAGAGCTTAATGAAATGGGTTTCCATGGCCGAGCAGCCGCACACAAGCCTAAGATCACCATGCACAATGCCAAGCGTCGGCTGGAGTGTTGTAAAGCTCACCTACATTGGACACTGTAGCAGTGGAAACACGTTCTCTGGAGTGATGAAATCACACTTCACCATCTGGCAGTCCAATGGACTAATCTGGGTTTGGTGGATGCCAGGAGAACGCTACCTGCCGGACTGCATAGTGCTAACTAGAGGTCGACCGATTATGATTTTTCAATGCCGATCCCGATCCCGATTATTGGAGGACCAAAAAAGCCGATACTGATTTAATCGGGACGATTTATAAAAAATTCAAATGTATTTGTAATAATGACAATTAAAACAATACTGAATGAACACTTCTTTTAACTTAATATAATACATCAATAAAATCAATTTAGCCTCAAGTAAATAATGAAACATGTTCAATTTGGTTTAAATAATACAAAAACAAAGTGTTGGAGAAGAAAGTAAAAGAGCAATATGTGCTAACGTTTCAGTTCCTTGCTCAGAACACGCGCCTGCTTCTGCCTACCACCACTGTCAGATACTTAGGTGCTTGTATGCTCAGTCAGATTATATGCAACGCAGGACACACTAGATAATATATCTAGTAATATCATCAACCATGTGTAGTTCACTAGTGATTATGATTGATTGTTTTTTATAAGATTTAGTTTAATGCTAGCTAGCAACTTACCTTGGCTTACTGCATTCGCGTAACAGGCAGTCTCTTTGTGGAGTGCAACGAGAGAGAGGCAGGTCGTTATCGCGTTGGACTAGTTAACTGTAAGGCTGCAAGATTGGATCCCCCGAACTGACAAGGTGAAAATCTGTCGTTCTGCCCCTGAAGAAGGCAGTTAACCCACCGTTCCTAGGCCGTCATTGAAAATAATGTGTTCTTAACTGACTTGCTTAGTTAAATAAAGGTATATAAAAAAATAAAATGTAAAAAAATCGGCACCCAAAGATACCGATTTCCGATTGTTATGATAACTTGAAATCGACCCTAATTAATCGGTCGACCTCTACTGCCAACTGTCAAGTTTGGTGGATGAGAAATAATGGTCTGAGGCAGTTTCATGTTTCAGGCTAGACCTCTTATTTCCAGTGAAGGGAAATCTTAACACTACAGCATACAATGACATTGTAGACAATTCTGTGCTTCCAACTTTGTGGCAACAGTTGGAAGGGCATTTCCTGTTTCAGAATGACAATGCCCCCATGCACAAAGCAAGGTCCATACAGGAATGGTTTGTTGATCGGTGTGGAAGAACTTGACTGGCCGGCACAGAGCCCTGACCTCAACCCTGTCAAACATCGCTGGGATGAATTGGAACGCCGACTGCGAGCCAGGTCTAATCGCCTAACATCAGTGCCTGACCTCTCTAATGCTCTTGTGACTGAATGGAAGCAACTTGTGACTGAATGGAAGCAAGTTCCCGCACCAATGTTCCAGCATCGAGTGGAAAGCCTTACCAGAAGAGTGGATGGAGGATGTTAATGCAGCAAAGGAGGTACCAAATCCATGTTAATGCCCATTTTGGAATGAGATGTTAAACAAGCAGGTGTCCACATACTTTTGGTCATGTAGTGTATATAAACTCAGGTTAGGATAAGCCTTGGTCCTCCTGACCAATAGCAGTTTGAATCTCGTCTCCAACACTAATTTTGCAGTGGATTTAGTCACCACCACTGTAGACTGGGATCATGTGCAGGTGACCCTAGAATACTATGGCTGATCTGTGCGACGTGTGATCCAGCCCTCTTGCTCCAGTCAGTTTCACTGAGATGGTGTTGTTGTTCCCAATAACTGGCCAATAGGCCTAGCCCTTGACACATGCTAGCTATTGCCTGCCTTGCCTTCGCACCTCACTGAGTTGCCATCCATCCATATTTTCTTGGATCCTTGCGGCCAGGATCTTGCCATCAGTGGAGCTAGCTAGCTAGGCTTCTAAATAAACAGAGTCTGAACTTCAAATCCCCTGCTAATAGAGGCTTTGCCTAATCTCTTAACGCTTGTACCCAGCTTACAGTTCCTTTCATTGCCTGCCTTGTAGGTCCAGGAACGCTTACTGTTTATTTATACCACACTTGTCAGAGCATGACAGCTTGTATTGATCATAGGCTGACCAAGTTGGAGCTCACTATGTGTTCTGCTGGTACAATCCCACGGCAGGCCAGCCAGGTCCGTGCCAGTAATCCCCCTCCCCCATTCCCCATCCCAAGCCAGCTCATCACACAGCCAGCCTACACCCTACCTGTGCTGCACACCAAAACAAGGCTGCTGGACTCATAGTAGGCTATCCACAAGGCTCTGGTCAAAGGTAGTGCACTATGGAGGGAATAGGATGGACTTGCATTTGACTGATTTGTTGCTCCAAAACCTGTCGAAGATGCCAGTGGAGTAGAGAGACGTGGCATTTTGTTTCAGCATGACAAATGGTGTGTCAGACTGCTTCTCAGACAGGTAATATTATCAATTGATTCTGCTGCTGACACATTGCACAAGTCAACCAAACCCCTCATCTCTCCAGACCGGCCTCAACCTCCTGGAAACCTGTGACTGATGATAGTAGGTACGGTTAGGCTGTAGCCTAATGCATCAGGCTGCCTCTGGTCCTCTGGACAGTCAGGTGCCGCCACACTGATTTAAACACACCCGCACAAAAGCTCAGTAGAGCTCAATCATATTCCAGCCATTGGTTTGTGTGGCTTTCGTGAGCCTGCCATGTGGCCTCGAATCTCTGTTGATGTTCTGTGCGGTGCTACAACCTGAGCCATGTGGAGACTAAGTGGCCCCTGATCCGGACTTTAACCCCGCCTGTGCCCTCTTCTCAGGCACCTGAGGTAACAGTCTGGACAGTGGTATGGATCTAATGGCACAGATTGTCAGGGGTGTGGTTTAGCAGACAGTTGTTCATGAACCCACAGTTAACCGGTTTGACGCTGACAATACATTATCGGTCTATATAGGTTTAAACTTTTTTGATGGCCACGGTTTAAAAAGAGCTACTATTCTTATTTCTCAACTTGTAATTAAAGCTTGCTTCCTATTTGCCGTTAGCGTGCATACCTGCCTACCATACGCCTGTCAGCATATCACCCACCACTTTACAATGTGAGCTGGATGCAGTATAATTGTTTGAAATGTGAACGTTTTGCTTTACTTCAAATAATGAGGAATGTCTTGCCTTGCTTCAAAGTAGCCTTGCCAAAATCCAACCATAGAAATGTGGAGGCAGTCTGTAGCAACGTTGACAGAAATGTGCATCCCTACACCCCAGACATGGCCCCGCCTGGAATGTGTATGTGATCCTAACACATTGACCAAACCGTCTCTGTGCATGTGTCATTGTTCGCATTTTGATTCTTGTCCATCCCCACCAGACGCATTCATGGCACGTAAGTTAAAATGGCGAGCTGGGCGCATGCACGCTGACATGGTTGCCAGTTGTAGTGTTTCCTCCGACACATTGGTGCGGCTTATATTGTCTATATAAGGTTCCACAGTTGACAGTCCATGTCAGAACAAAAACGAAGCCATGAGGTCGAATGAATTGTCTGTATATCTCCGAGACAGGATTGTGTACAGGCACAGATCTGGGGAAGGTTACCAAAAAATGTCTGCAGCATTGAAGGTCCCCAAGAACACAGTGGCCTCCATCATTCTTAAATGGAAGAGGTTCGGAAACACCAAGAATCTTTCCAGAGCTGTCCGCCTGACCAAACTGAGGAATCGGGGGGGGAAGGGTCTTGGTCAGGGAGGTGACCAAGAACCTGATGGTCACTCTAACAGAGCTCCAGAGTTTCTCTTGTGGAGGTGGGAGAACCTTCCAGAACGACAGCCATCTCTGCAGCACTCCACCAATCAGGCCTTTATGGTAGAGTGGCCAGATGGAAGCAACTCCTCAGTAAAAGGCACATGAGAGTCCGCTTGGAGTTTGCTAAAAGGCACTTAAAGGACTCTCAGACCATGAGAAACCAGATTCTCGGCTCTGATGAAACCAAGATTGAACACTTTGGCCTGAATGCCAAGCGTCACATCTGGCGGAAACCTTGCATCATCCCTACAGTGAAGCACGGTAGTGGCAACAGCATTCTGTGTGGAAAAGAATTTAATCAAATTTAAAATGTGTAAAAAGTCAAGGGGTCTGAATACTTTCCGACTGCACTGTAACAGTATGCCACTGGAAGGGAGGCCAGTAGTTGGTGACCAAACTGTGGTTTATGACTTATTATTTCCCATTGTAGCCAATTCAGTTGCATTAATTCCATTACTGATTTTTGTTTGTTTGGTAATTGGTAACGGTATTGCACATTTATCACTTGTTTATGTATTATTATCAGTAATCACCATTTGGTAGCTCTACCGTTACTTGTTACTTCTGTGAACTTTCATTATTCTCCCTCATGAGGGAGATAAATTAGAAATATCTTGTGGGTTTTTGGTAATTGAATTACAATGAAATATTTCTTAAACTTACTGAAGGTAAACAATGTATCCAAAACGAAATATAAGTGTTATTAGCTGGCAGGGTTCATTCTGTCAACATTGTGTTTTGGTGTATTTCTGATACCTTTTTAAAACTTCATAGGGATCAAATCCCGTTAGCGGGATCGATTTGACAACATCTGGTGAAATGGCAAAGCGCCGAATTCAAATATTATAAATATTTAACTTTCATAAAATCACAAGTGCAATACACCAAAATAAAGCCTAACTTCTTGTTAATCCAGCCACCGTGTCAGATTTCAAACAGGCTTTACGGCAAAAGCAAACAATGAGATTATCTGAGGACAGCGCCCCATCATACAAACACATTAAATCATATTTCAACCAAGCAGGTGCGACACGAAAGTCAGAAATAACGATATAATTCATGCCTTAACTTTGAAGATCTTCTGTTGGCACTCCAATATGTCCCAGAAACATCACAAATGGTCCTTTTGTTTGATAAACTCCTTTTTTTTATATCCCCAAAATGTCAATTTATTTGGCGTGTTTGATTCAGAAAAACACCGGTTCCAACTCGCCCAACATGACTACAAAATATCTAATAAGTTACCTGTAAACTTTGTCCAAACATTTCAAACAACTTTCCTAATCCGTCCTTAGGTATCCTAAAACGTAAATAATCTATTACATTTAAGATGGAAAAAAGTGTTCAATAGAGGATAAAATGAACGTGGCGCGCGTGAGACCTGGCGCGCTCACCAAACAAAAGAGTACACTTGGCTCTACACTCATTCTGCTTCTTCATTTCTCAAAGGAAAAACATTAACCAATTTCTAAAGACTGACATCTAGTGGAAGCAATAGAAACTGCAACCAAATGCCACAAATCTAGTTTCCTATAGGAAACCAATAGAAAACCGTGATCTCAATTATAAAAAAAATTCTGGATGCTTTCTCTGAGTATCGCCAGCCAATTAAGTTCTGTTTATGCTCTGACATTTCAACAGTTTTTAGAAACTTTAGAGTGTTTTCTATCCAAATCTACCAATTTATATGCATATCCTAACTTCTGGGCCTGAGTAGCAGGCAGTTTACTTTGGGCACGCTTTTCATCCAGACGTCAAAATACCGTCCCCTATCCCAAAGAAGTTAAGACATTTTCTGGTAAATGTTTTCAAAGATCCCTTTTCCATCTGTTTATCCAGAAACCAAAGCCTTTACTTATGCCTAATTTTTAAGCATTTATTCATTCTCCCAAAATATAGACTCTTCGCTTTAGTTTGACACCCAATTTGTATATGCCCCTATGAACTTCACATGTTTATGCTCATGGGTCCTTTGACGGAAATGCCCATGTGTACATTTATTTTGCAATGCTCACACACCCAACGTGGCTGGTTCCAGTTTCTAGTAAGTGTGTTAAGCAGGGTTCAAAGCTGCGTCCCTTTAACTTGGCAGTGCAACACCAATGTTTTTTTTATTGGTTGCCAGTGATTTACATTTTGTTGCTGGTCACGTTAGTTTTTGATTCACAATTAGCTTTATTTTATTATCAAGTTTTATTGAAACTGCAATGTGTGCCACAATTTGTATGCAGACCAGGTAGCTTATTAAAGAAGTTTGGTCTGAAGTCTTTGTTGAATCTTTGCGATGTGCAATTGTCATCATGCGCTGTTTGAATGAAAATTTCTAAAGGCTTTTCCAAAAAACCTTCCCAATTAAATGTTTTCTAAAAAGTAGGGGTACCTGGCAGAATGATACCATGATGATTTGTATCAATCGCGGGGCATTTGTTTTCAAACTCTGCCATCGCATGTAGTCTACACTAGAGGTCGACCGATTTATGATTTTTCAACTCTGATTATTGGAGGACCAATAAAAGCCGATACCGATTAATCTGCCGATTTTATATAAAAAATAAAAAATAATTATAAGTAAATAAATCAAATATATTTGTAATGACAATTACAACAATACTGAATGAACACTTAACTTCATATAATACATCAAAATCAATTTAGCCTCATAAATAATGAAAGATGTTCAATTTGGTTTAAATAATGCAAAAACAAAGTGTTGGAGAAGTAAAAGTGCAATATGTGCCATGTAAAAAAGCTAACGTTTAAGTTCCTCGCTCAGAACATGAGAACATATGAAAGCTGGTGGTTCCTTTTAACATGAGTCTTCAATATTCCCAGGGAAGAGTTTTAGGTTGTAGTTATTATAGGACTATTTCCCTCTATACCATTTGTACCATTTCATTAACCTTTTGACTGCTGGATGTTCTTATAGGCACTATAGTATTGCCAGTGTAACAGTATAGCTTCCGTCCCTCTCCTCTCCCCTACCTGGGCTCGAACCAGGAACACATCGACAACAGCCACCCTCGAATTATCGTTACCCATCGCTCCACAAAAGCCGCGGCCCTTGCAGAGCAAGGGGAATAACTACTTCAAGGTCTCAGAGCGAGTGACGTCACCGATTGAAACGCTATTAGCGCGGACCCCGCTAACTAGCTAGCCATTTCACATCGGTTACACCAGCCTAATCTCGGGAGTTGATAGCTCAATGCTTGAAGCACAGCGAAGAGCTGTTGGCAAACGCACAATAGTGCTGTTTGAATGAATGCTTACGAGCCTGCTGCTGCTTACCAACGCTCAGTCAGACTGCTCTATCAAATCATAGACCAATTATAACATAATAACACATAGAAATACGAGCCTTAGGTCATTAATATGGTCAAATCCGGAAACTATATATTCAAAAACAAAACGTTTATTATTTTAGTGAAATACAAAACCGTTCCGTATTTTATCTAACGGGTGGCATCCCTAAGTCTAAATATTGCCGTTACATTGCACAACCTTCAATGTTATGTCATAATTATATACAATTCTGGCAAATTAATTACGTCTTTGTTAGGAGTAAATGGTCTTCACACAGTTCGCAACGAGCCAGGCGGCCCAAACGGCTGCATATGCATATACCTTGACTGCTTGCACGGAACGCAAGAGAAGTGACACAATTTCCATAGTTAAAAGAAATGTATGTTAGCAGGCAATATTAACTAAATATGCAGGTTTAAAAATATATACATCTGTATTGATTTTAAAGAATGGCATTGATGTTTAAGGTTAGGTACGCATTGCTGCAACGAAAGTGCTTTTTTCGCGAATGCTCTTGTTAAATCATCACCCGTTTGGCGAAGTAGGCTGTGATTCGATGAGAAATGAAATGAAATGCAGATTACAGATTGTTATGAAAACTTGAAATCGGCCCTAATTAATCGGTCGACCTCTAGTCTACACTGTACATTGTACAGTACAAGAATACTGCTAGCCAAACATAAGTCTCTTGCTAGGCGTGCAATTAAATTAAAGAGCAGCTACACCCTCCACATTTTTGAGGGGGGATTATTACCAGACCTCAAAAGTGGTCTCCTGATCTGGTTTCGGCATGGTTGTGGACTTATTTCTGCATGGTTGGACTATTTTATGAATTATTTTGAGAGCAAAAACCTGAAAACTCTGAGATCTGGAGAAAAAGACAACAAAATTTACCAAACTATCAAACTTATTTTAGAGGGCCCTACAACTGTAGAGTGACTGTTCAAAATCGCTAACAATAACCTCCTTTTTTGAGGTTGCGCAATCGTTTTATTTTTTCTGCCAAACAATCAATTGTAAAAATGATATTGTCAAGTTAAAATGTAATTGTGTGTATGGAGGGTAGGTCATTACAGGCTACTTGCTCAGCCCACAAATTAAACATACATTTAAATGCTGCGAACATTCCGGGGCAGTAATTTTTTTTCCATTCGGTGTAATAGCTTTCAGTTGGCACTGGCCTGGGTTGCCACTGGCAAATTTACCTGAATGTCAAACCCTGCAAGGGCATGCTAATTTAAAATATGGCTTGTCGTTATTAGCCTGGTTCTGTATGGAATGCAGGCACATTATGGGACACAGGTGTCTGGTCTCCACCTCGCTGATCCTCAACACTGGGGCCCCACAAGGGTGTGTTCTCAGCCCTCTCCTGTACTCCCTGTTCACCCATGACTGCGTGGCCATGCACGCCTCCAACTCAATCATCAAGTTTGCAGAAGACACTACAGTGGTAGGCTTCTTTACCAACAATGAAGAGACTGCCTACAGGGAGGAGGTGAGGGCCCCCGGAGTGTGGTGTCAGGAAAATAACCTCACACTCAACGTCAACAAAACAAAGGAGATGATCGTGTACTTCAGGAAACAGAAGAGGGAGCACCCCCCTATTCACATCAACGGGACAGTAGTGGAGAAGGTGGAAAGTTTTAAGTTCCTCGGCGTACACATCATGGACAAACTGAAATGGCCCACCCACACAGACACAGCGTGGTGAAGAAGGCGCAGCAGCGCCTCTTCAACCTCAGGAGGTTGAAGAAATTTGGGTTGTCACCAAAAACACTCAAACTTTTACAGATGCACAATCGAGAGCATCTTGTCGGGTTGTATCACCGCCTGGTACGGCAACTGCTCCTCCCACAACCGTAAGGTTTTCCAGAGGGTAGTGAGGTCTGCACAACGCATCACCGGGGGCAAACTACCTGCCCCCAGGACACCTACATCACCCGATGTCACAGGAAGGCCATAAAGATCATCAAGGACAACAACCACCCGAGCCACTGCCTGTTCATCCTGCTATCGTCCAAAAGGCGAGGTCAGTACAAGTGCATCAAAGCTGGGACCGAGAGACAGAAGCTGTTTTTCAATCTCAAGGCCATCAGACTGTTAAACAGCCATCACTAACATTGAGTGGCTGCTGCCAACTTACTGACTCAGATCTCTAGCCACTTTAATCATTAAAAATTGGATGTAATAAATGTATCACTAGTCACTTTAAACAATGGCACTTTATATAATGTCTACATACCCTACATTACTCATCTCATATGTATATACTGTACTCTATCATCTACAGCATCTTGCCTATACCGTTCGGCCATCGCTCATCCATAAATGTATATGTACATATTCTTATTCATTCCTTTACACTTTTGTGTATAAGGTAGTTGTTGTGAAATTGTTAGATTACTTGTTAGATGTTACTGCATGGTCAGAACTAGAAGCACAAGCATTTCGCTAATCACCTTGCAGCGGTGAAAAATTGGTGCGACCATATCATGTGCTGGTGCCATCAACTGAAAACCTTTGTTGGAAAAAGTTAGTCTAGAGCCCTGTTAAGCTCATTGTTGATGCATTGTATGCTCATGCTTTGTCATACTAGGCGGGACAGCAATACAATATTTCCATTCACCTGCAGGCTAGAGTTGAGAGACAGAAGATCCAAGATTGATTCGATGTGTCTGATTTGGTCATTGTTTTCTAAAGAAGACTAGTGTCTCTAGTCTTTACTCCCCTGTGCTAGTAGTAGGTTAGATGAAGAGACTGTGGCTCTATGAAAGCTTCGAGGTCAATTGACCTGCTACCAATGTAACAACCAGGTCGAAGGGAATGTTAGGCCCTACCTACAGTACCTGCCACACTGGAAATAATAGCATGGGCACAAATATGTGGTAAAAGCCTTATCACGACCCTGTCTGTCTGGGTGGCTGGCTGTTGAATTCTAAAATGAAAACACACTGCTTTTCTGTTTTAAGGAATGGAGATGGTTGCTTCCTGTATTCCAACTGCCGACCCACCTCCAAGTTCCATACGTATAGTAGTAGTATAGTCTACACCTAAAAGCAGCATCATTGTCATAATCTTTTCTAATTGCTTGCAGGTGTTGCTACTAGAGGTTGACCGATTTAATCAGAATGGCCGATTTAATTAGGGCCGACTTCAAGTTTTCATAGCAATCGGAAATCGGTATTTTTGGGCGCCGATGTAATTTTTTAAATTTAACTAGGAAAGTCAGTTAAGAACACATTCTTATTTTCAATGACGGCCTAGGAACAGTGGGTTTACTGCCTTGATCAGGGGCAGAACCACATATTTTCACGTTGTCAGCTCGGAGGGTCCAATCTTGCAACCTTATATTTAACTAGTCCAACGCAATAACGACCTGCCTCTCTCTCGTTGCACTCCACAAGGAGACTGCCTGTTACGCGAATGCAGTAAGCCAAGGTAAGTTGATAAGCATTAAACTTATCTTATAAAAAACAATCAATCATAATCACTAGTTAACTACACATGGTTGATGATATTACTAGATAATATCTAGCGTGTCTGACTGAGCATACAAGTATCTGACTGAGTGGTGGTAGGCAGAAGCAGGCACGTAAACATTCATTCAAACAGCACTTTCGTGTGTTTTGCCAGCAGCTCTTCATTGTACGTCAAGCATTGTGCTGTTTATGACTTCAAGCCTATCAGCTGATGAGGCTGGTGTAACCAAAGTGAAATGGCTAGCTAGTTAGCGCACGCTAACTATAGGGACGGAAGCTATACTGTTACACTGGCAATACTATAGTGCCTATAAGAACATCCAATAGTCAAAGGTCAATGAAATACAAATGGTATAGAGGGAAAAATTCCTATAATAACTACAACCTAAAACTTCTTACCTGGGAATATTGAAGACTCATGTTAAAAGGAACCACCAGCTTTCATATGTTCTCATGTTCTGAGCAAGGAACTGAAACATTAGCTTTCTTACATAGCACATATTGCACTTTTACTTTCTTCTCCAACACTTTGTTTTTGCATTATTTAAACCAAATTTAACCTGTTTCATTATTTACTTGAGGCTAAATTAAATGTATTGATGTATATATTAAGTTAAAATAAGTGTTGTTGTAATTGTCATTATTACAAATACATATTTTAAAAAATCGTCCGATTAATGCTTTTTTGGTCCTCCAATAATCGGTATCGGCGTTGAAAAATCATAATTGGTCGACCTCTAGTTGCTATGCAATTTAGCAGGGCTGGGAATTGCCAGGGACTTCACAATTCGATATTATCGTGATACTTAGGTGGCAATACAATATGTATTGCAATTTGTCGGGGCATGGACTCTACAAGATGTCGAAAGCGTTCCACAGGGATGCTGGCCCATTTTGACTCTAATGCTTCTCACAGTTGTCAAGTTGGATGGATGCACTTTGGGTGGTGGACCATGGGAAACTGTTGAGCGTGAAAAAAACCAACTACCATCCTCCGTTCAAAGGCACTTAAATCTTTTGTCTTTCCCATTCACCTTCTGAATGGCACACATACCCAATCCATGTCCCAATTGTCTCGAAGCTTAACAATCATCCCTTAAACCTGTCTCCTCCCCTTAATCGACACTGATTTAAAGTGGATTTAACAAGTGACATAAATGGGGGATCATAGCATTCACCTGGTCATTCTGTCATGGAAAGAACAGGTGCTCTTAATGTTTTGTATACTCTGTGTATGTCAGCTGCCGAGACACGAGAGGCATAATTAAAACAAGTTTTGATCAGTCATTGAAATAAGTGCTGAAAACATGTTGGCTCACTATTTAAAGAGAACAAGCTATAGGATGAAAAATACTGGTGTATTGGTGCAGGTACAGTCGACTAGCACTAGCTAATGCTATCGATAGTCAAAGTATCTGTATAATATTGTCCAAAATAATATTGTGATGTAACTGTATTTTTTTCACTCATCACAACAATTCACCCTTTTTTTTTTCTTTTTTTTTTTAACAAAAGATGGACATTTCTCTCTTAATTGTTTTGACAGCTGAGAGTCCAGTATCTAAAACAATAAAGGATTTTACACGATAGCAACCTTTTGCACTCTGCAAAGGATTGTGGGACTGTAGAATAGATTACCGCCCGACCAGGTGTGCAATTTGACACTGACTGACAAGCCTACCACGGGATACGGCTGCCTGCTGCCATATAATCTATTAATGGCTGGGGTAGACACTGGATGCAGATGGGAAAGGTTTTCCATCAGTTTGTCTTAAATTACTACTTGATGGGTTATTGTTGTTTTATTGCCTAAGATGTGGGCTCTCTAGGCGAATTTGTGTAAACGTATGTATGTAAACTCGGCAAAAAAAAGCAATGTCCTCTCACTGTCAACTGCGTTTATTTTCAGAAAACTTAACATGTGTAAATATTTGTATGAACATAAACAAGAATCTACAACTGAGACATAAACTGAACAAGTTCCACAGACATGTGACTAAAATAAATGGGAAAAATGTGTCCCTGAACAAAAGGGGGTCAAAGGAGGAGGGGGATGTCTTCACTTTAACGCACAGCATTGAAATTGCCTGCAATGACAACAAGCTCAGTCCGATGATGCTGTGATACACCGCCCCAGACCATGACAGACCCTCCACCTCCAAATCGATCCCGCTCCAGAGTACAGGCCTCGGTGTAATGCTCATTCCTTCGGCGATAAACGTGAATCCGACCATCACCCCTGGTGAGACAAAACCGCGACTCGTTAGTGAAGAGCACTTTTTGCCAGTCCTGTCTGATCCAGTAACGGTGGGTTTGTGCCCATAGTCCCGTTGTTGCTGGTGATGTCTGGTGAGGACCTGCCTTACAACAGGCCTACAAGCCCTCAGTCAAGCCTCTCTCAGCCTATTGCGGATAGTCTTAGCACTGATGGAGAGAATATGCGTTCCTGGTATAACTCGGCAGTTGTTATTGCCATCCTGTACCTGTTCCGCAGGCGTGATGTTCGGCTGTACTGATCTCGTGCAGGTGTTGTTACACGTGGTCTGCTACTGCGAGGACAATCAGCTGTCCCTCCTGTCTCTCTGTAGCGCTGTCTTAGGCATCTCACAGAATGGACATTGCAATTTATTGCCCTTGCCACATCTGCAGTCCTCATGCCTTCTTGCAGCATGCCTAAGGCACATTCATGCAGATGAGCAGGGACCCTGGGCATCTTTCTTCTGGTATTTTTCAGAGTCGGTAGAAAGGCCTCTTCAGTGTCCTTAGTTTTCATAACAGTGACCTTAATTGCGTACCGTCTGTAAGCTGTTAGTGTCTTAACGACCGTTCAACAGGTGCATGTTCATTCATTGTTTATGGTTCATTGAACAAGCATGGGAAACAGTGTTTAAACCATTTTACAATGAAGAGCTGTTTAGTTATTTGGATTTTTACAAATTATCTTTGAAAGACAGATTCCTGAAAAAGGGATGTTTCTTTTTTTGCTGAGTTTAGATAGTATGCGGTTTGCCAGCACAAATGAGCAATCTGTAGAACACTGTCAGACATAATGCATTGTAGATCACTGCACACTGACTGACTCATGGAGGTATTAAAGCTAAATGCAAGAGAAATCTCTGTGGGTGGGACCCAGTGGACCTAGGTTGTACCAAAGCCCTGCTCAAAAGTAGTGCACTAAATAGGAAAAGGGTGCTTTTTTTTTGGGACACATCCTTAATATTGTTTACCCTCTTTTCCCCTGTCAAGCCGTGCCGTACCCTCCCCAGCAGCGTCTCTCTATGAAGGAGCTGTTTGAGGATGGCAAGCCCAACGCAGAGACGCTCCGCACCCACCTAGTGAAGGAGGGCCGGCTGGAGGAAGAGGTGGCCCTCCGGGTCATCAACGACGGCGCCAACATCCTGAGACAGGAGAAATGCATGCTGGAGGTAGAGGCACCCATCACAGGTAAGGGAAGAATAGTACTTTATTAGTCCGTTTGAGACATACAGTGGGGAGAACAAGTATTTGATACACTGCCGATTTTTGCATGTTTTCCTACTTACAAAGCATGTAGAGGTCTGTAATTTTTATCATGGGTACACTTCAACTGTGAGAGACGGAATCTAAAACAAAAATCCACATTGTATGATTTAAGTAATTAATTAGCATTTTATTGCACATTTTATTGAAGCATGTGGTCTGATACCAACAGGCTCAGAGACAGTTTTGATCTACAAGCCATAAGACTGCTGAACTCTTGAACTGGACTGACCACCTGATCTGATTCTCCACACGTTAGCACGCACACACACTCATTCATGCTACACACATCAACTGCTGCAACCAGACTTATGATTGCTAAATACTGCACAATTTAAATAATTTCCCCAATTTCCCCTTCCCCAAAAGACATGTAAATATTGAACTATAAATTGTGCCTTCCTGTATTACACTTATGCACAAAAATGTACAGTTGAAGTCAGAAGTTTACATACACTTAGGTTGGAGTCATTAAAACTCGTTTTTCAACCACTCCACAAATTTCTTGTTAACAAGCTATAGTTTTGGCAAGTCGGTTAGGACATCTTCATTTTTCCAACAATTGTTTGCAGACAGATTGTCACTTTTACCCAGTGGGTCAGAAGTCTACATACACTAAGTTGACTGTGCCTTTTAAAAAGCTTGGACAATTCCAGAAAATTATGTCATGGCTTTAGAAGCTTCTGATAGGCTAATTGGCATAATTTGAGTCAATTGGAGGTGTACCTGTGGATGTATTTCAAGGCCTACCTTCCAACACAGTGCCTCTTTGCTTGACATTGTGGGAAAATCTAAAGAAATCAGCCAAGACCTCAGAAAAAAAATGTAGACCTCCACAAGTCTGGTTCATCCTGAAGGTACCACATTCTTCTGTACAAACAATAGTACGCAAGTATAAACACCATGGGACCACGCAGCCGTCATACCGCTCAGGAAGGAGACACGTTCTGCCTCCTAGAGATAAATGTACTTTAGTGCGAAAAGTGCAAATCAATCCCAGAACAAGAGCAAAGGACCTTGTGAAGATGCTGGAGGAAACGGGTACAAAAGTATCGATATCCACAGTAAACGTGTCCTATATCGATATAACCTGAAAGGCCGCTTAGCAAGGAAGAAGCCACTGCTCCAAAACCGCCATAAAAAAGCCAGACTACGGATTGCCACTGCACATGGGGACAAAGATCATACTTTTTGGAGAAATGTCCCCTGGTCTGATGAAACAAAAATAGAACTGTTTGGCCATTATGACCATCGTTATGTTTGGCGGAAAAAGGGTGAGGCTTGCAAGCCAAAGAACACCACCCAAACCGTGAAGCACGGGGGTGGCAGCATCATGAGGGGGTGCTTTGCTGCAGGAGGGACTGGTGCACTTCACAAAATAGATGGCTTCATGAGGAAGGGAAATTATGTGGATATATTGAAGTAACATCTCAAGACATCAGTCAGGAAGTTAAAGCTTGGATGCAAATGGGTCTTCCAAATGGACAATGACCCCAAACATACTTCCAAAGTTGTGTCAAAATGGCTTAAGGACAACAAAGTCAAGGTATTGGAGTGGCCATCACAAAACCCTGACCTCAGAACTGAAAAAGTGTGTGCGAGCAAGGAGGCCTGCAAACCTGACTCAGTTACACCAGCTCTGTCAGGAGGAATGGGCCAAAATTCACCCAACTTATTGTGGGAAGCTTGTGGAAGGCTACCTGACATGTTTGACCCCATGTTAAACAATTTAAAGGCAATGCTACCAAATACTAATTGAGTGTATGTAAGCTTTTGACCCACTGGGAATGTGATGAAATAAATAAAATATGAAATAAATCACTCTCTCTCCTATTATTCTGACATTTCACATTATTAAAATGAAGTGGTGATCCTAACTGACCTAAGACAGGGAATTTTTACTTGGATTAAATGTCAGGAATTGTGAAAAACAGTTTTTAAATGTATTTGGCAAAGATGTATGTACACTTCCGACTTCAACTGTATTCTATTCTAATGAGGCTTTTACTTTATGTTCGTACTATCCTTTTATTATTTCTTATTGTTTCATTGTTGAGAAGGAACCCCGCAAGTAAGCATTTCATTGGACAGTGTATACCATGTGTATACCGTACATACGACTCATAAAACTTAACTCTCCTCGGCTGGTGAAACCAGCCTGATCTCTCCATTGTTTTACTGCACAAGTGAAATAGAATGGTGAGAACGCAGGGATTAGACTAGTTCCATCAGGGTTTTATTTTGTAATTTATTTTACCAGTTGAGTTGACTGGGAACACATGCTCATCTACAGCAACGACCTGGGGAATAGTTACCGGGGAGAGGAGGGGGGATGATTAGGTGACCGGGATGGTATGAGGGCCAGATTGGGAATTTAGCCAGGACACCGGGGTAAACACCCCTACTCTTACAATAAGTGCCATGGGATATTTAGTGACCACAGAGAGTCAGGACACCCGTTTACCGTCCCATCCGAAAGACGCCACCCTACACAGGTCATTGTCTCCAATCACTGCTCGGGGGCATTGGGATAACAAAACATTTACCAGTGGAAAGGGTGCCTCCTACTGGCCCTCCAACACCACTTCTAGCAGCATCTGGTCTCCCATCCAGGACAAACACTGCTTAGCTTCAGAAGCAAGCCAGCATTGGGATGCAGGGTGGTATGCTGCTGGCTAGCCTGCTCCCTCTGGCCTACACACATGCTGAGTGAGTGAGGATAGTACATGCACAACTCTCTTTCTCTGGCACCCAGCAGACAGACATTCGCACAGTGCCATGGAATAGTGCCCAACCAGGCCCAGAGTAAACACAGCACATGCCTGGGCACTATGCCATGGTACCACACAACTGTTAACTGTATCTGTTGACAGAAGGTGTATTGGAGTGGACCCATTTTGCTGGCCTGAGTTATGGGTGTCATCAAATGGCTTTGAACTGAACTCCCAGTTTCACACAGCTGTCCTTACTGTCCTGGTCCAGCTTAGCATATCTGTTCTGCACCATGCTAGTGCTCACACACAGCCTCAATCAGATGCAAATAGGCCTACATGTCTTCGCTGTATATGAATAGATTACTTTGTCATAGACAGAATTGGGTAACTCTGAAATTACTCTCACTCTTGTGCATATCAAAGTATTGTCATATCAGACCATGTCTCTCCTGTACTAGAGGATAATGACCTATTTGTTTCCTTCCCTAACAGTGTTGTTTGTTTGTCCTTAGTGTGTGGAGATGTCCACGGCCAGTTCTTTGACCTAATGAAGCTGTTTGAAGTGGGAGGCTCGCCCAGCAACACACGTTATCTTTTCCTTGGAGACTACGTAGACCGAGGCTACTTCAGTATTGAGGTGATTCTACCATACTGACCCAATTTCCCCCTCTCCTTGAGTCTGCCAATGAAAAAGGATAATCGGAATTGGGGTGAAGCGGAGGAGTGAATAAAAAGTTGGGGATCAGGTTTGGCGACTTCTTGGTGAGTCTATTCCAGAGCACTCAAAGGGAGAAGATAAATACGATTGGCCTTATTTAGAGCCTGCTGCAGGAGGAAATTCCCTGTGTTGTGTTTGAAGGCGAGCAAAGCGGCAGAGGGACACTACCGTTCAAAAGATTGGGGTCACTTAGAAAATTCCTTGTTTTTGGTTCATTTAAAATAACATCAAATTGATCAGAAATACAGTAGATATTTTTGATGTTGTAAATGACTTGTGTCTGGAAACGGCTTTTAATGGAATATCTACGTAGGCGTACAGAGGCCCATTATCAGCAACCATCACTCCTGTGTTCCAATGGCACGTTGTGTTAGCTAATCCAAGTTTATAATTTTAAAAGCCAACTTGATCATTAGAAAACTCTTTTGCAATTATGTTAGCACAGCTGAAAACTGTGGTTGTGATTAAAGAAGCATTAAAACTGGCCTTTAGACTAGTTGAGTATCTGGAGCATCCACATTTGTGGGTTCGATTACAGGCTCAAAATGGCCAGAAACAAAGCACTTTCTTCTGAAACTCGTCAGGCAATTTTTGTTCTGAGAAATAATGGCTACTCCATGCCAGAATTTGCCAAGAAACTGAAGATCTGGTACAATGCTGTGTACTACTCCCTTCACAGTACAGGAGACAGAACACGTCTCCTTCCTGAGTGGTATGACAGCTGCGTGGTTCCATGGTGTTTTATACTTGCGTAATATTGTTTGTACAGATGAACGTGGTACCTTCAGGCATTTGGAAATTGCTCCCAAGGATGAACCAGACTTGTGGAGGTCTACAATTTTATTTTCTGAGGTATTGGCTGATTTCTTTAGATTTTCCCACAATGTCAAGCAAAGAGGCACTGAGTTGGAAGGTAGGCCTTGAAGTACATCCACAGGTACACCTCCAATTGACTCAAATGATGTCAATTAGCCTATCAGAAGCTTCTAGTTCCATGACATAATTTTCTGGAATTTCCCAAGCTGTTTAAATGCACAGTCACAACTTAGTGTATGTAAACTTCTGACCCACTGGAATTGTGATACAGGGAATTATAAGTGAAATAATCTGTCTGTAAGCAATTTTTGGAATTATGACTTGTCATGCACAAAGTGGATGTCCTAACCGACTTGCCAAAACTATAACAAGAAATTTGTGGAGTGGTGGAAAAACAAGTTTTAATGTCTCCAACCTAAGTGTATGTAAACTTCCGACTTCAACTGTATAACACGGTGATGTGTATCTGGCCCTGCTGGACTAGTGTGCCATGTTTCATTTAGACATCTCTCGCTCTGTATTTACCTCTCAAGCCCATTGAGGGACATCCACTCTGCTGTGCTCTCACGTGGAATTATTTCATGTCTGAACGTTGCTCAGGGTCAAGTTTGCTAAGTCTTTTGTTACATCACATAATCAAAACCTTAATAACAGCTGCCATTTTGGTTCGTGGTCATACTTTTGTTGCTCTTCTCAAGGCAGAGCATGTGAATTGGGGTCAGTGTCCTCTAGTTAGTTAGTTAGCTAGATTATTCTGGGTAAACTGGGTGTGTAGACCACAGTGCTTTATTAAGGCCTACAGTGCTTTATTAAGAAAGTATTCACACCCATTGACATTTTTTTGTTAAAGTTTTTTTTGTTAAATTCATTTCTTTTGTCAACGATTACACCAAATACTAATTTGAAACTGGAAGAAAAATTATAACGTTTGTAAAATATATATATAACTATCATGCTGACCAGACCGCTCGCGTGCGTGCGTCCACCATCGAGCGCATGTTGATTTTGTCCACCCACACCAGACGCGATCAGGACACGCTGGTTGAAATATCAAAACAAACTCTGATCCAACTATATTAATTTGGGGACAGGTCGAAAATCATTTATGGCAATTTAGCTAGCTAGCTTGCTGTTGTTAGATCATTTGTCCTGGGATATAAACATTGGGTTGTTATTTTACCTGAAATGCACAAGGTCCTCTACTTGGACAATTAATCCACAGATAAGAGTAAACAGAGTATTAGAAATGAAATCTCTCCTACTTCAGGCTGTTTCTTCTTTGGACTATATCACAGTTGACAACCAACTGTAAGGTGCACTACTAACTGGACTGGAGTGTGGACCTCAGTTCATCTTTCAATCACCCACGTGGGTATATGCTTCTATAAACCAATGAGGAGATGGGAGAGGCAGCGGTTCTTGCGTCACAAATATAACCACGGTCTATTTTAGTGCCTGGCTACGCAGACGCTTCTTCACGTGTGCGAGCAGTGTGGGTGCAATGATTGAGTAACATTTATTTTGCTATGCGAGCGGTGTGGTCAGCATGTAATATATCTTGATTTGACAAGTATTCAACCCCTGAGTCAATCAGTATATCTTAGAATCACCTTTGGCAGTGATTTACAGCTGTAAGTCTCTAAGAACTTTGCACACCCGGATTGTACAATATTTGCACTTAAAAAATATATATATTCTTCAAGCTATTCTTCAAGTTGGTTGTTGATCATTGCTAGACAGCCATTTTGTATTTATTTATTATGGATCCCTATACTTTTCCTGGGGTCCAGCATAATTAAGGCAGTTATATACAATTCAAAAAACATTACATTACATTTCACAATAGATTAAGTGTGTGCCCTCAGGCCACTACCCTTCTACCACATATCCACAACACAAAATCTATGCTATCGTGTGTCTCTACACAGTCGCTATTTAATTTTTACATTTTTATTTTATTTAACTAGGCAAGTTAAAACCAGGGTCTGTGGTAAGGCCTCTAGAAATTAGATGCAGTGCCTTAGAATGCTGCACCACTCGGGAGCCCTACTGTTCGATAAGGTGTGTTTTTATATATATATATATATATATATATATATATATATATATATATATATATATATATATATATATATATATATATATATATATATATATATATATATATATATATATATATATATATATATATATATATTTTTTGTTCTTGCTGTGTTTACTGCTTCCATGAGTTTCTTGATGTGGAATAGAGTTCCATGTAGTCGTAGCTCTATGTAGTACTGTGCACCTCTCATTGTCTGTTCTGGTCTTCGGAAATGTGAGGAGACCTCTGGTGGCATGTCTTGTGAGGTATGCATGGGTGTCTGAGCTGTGTGCTAGTAGTTTAAACAGACAGCTCGGTGCATTTAACATGGCAATACCTCTCACAAATACAAGTAGTGATGAAGTCAGTCTCTCCTCTATTTTGAGCCAGGAGATATTGACATTAATAATATCAATGTTAGCTCTCTGTGTACATTTTGAAGGCTAGCCATGATGCCCTGTCTGGGGCAATTGTAATTTTCCTAAGTCCCTCTTTGTGGCACCTGACCACACGACTGGACAGTAGTCCAAATGCGACAAAATAACAGCCTGTAGGACCGGTCTTGTTGTTAGTGTTGAGCAGCGTTTTATTATGGACTGACCTCTCCCCATCTTAGCTAATGTTGCATCAATATGTTTTGTCCATGACAGTTTAAAATCCACGGTTACTCCAAGCAGTTTAGTATCCTCAACTTGCTAAATTTCCACGTTATTCATTAAAAGATTTAGATGAGGTTTAGGGTTTAGTGAATGATTTGTCCCAAATAGAATGCTTTTCATTTATGAAATGTTTAGGACAAACTTATTTCTTGCCACCCATTCTGAAACGAACTGCAGCAATGATTTCACGTGCTGTGGCAGCTGATGTGTTGAGTCATCAGCATACATGGACACACATGCTTTAATCTGAGCCAGGTCATTAGTAAAGATGGAAAATATTAAGGGGCCTAGATAGCTGCACTGGGGAATACCTGACTCTGCCTGGATTGTGTTGGAGAGGCAATATAGCTGGGGGTGTAAAGCCAATAAGTTTTTCCAGCAGCAAATTGTGATCAATGATGTCAAAACATGCACTAAAGTCTAATAAAAAACCTCCCACAATTTTTGTATCATACCTTACCTTGATTGTAAGGTATACCTTTATCATACCTTGATTGGTGGAGGTCTGCAGAGATTGTTGTACGTCTGGGAAGTTCTTCCATTTAAGAATGGTTGATGCCACTGTTCTTGGGGACCTTCAATGCTGCAGACATGTTTTGGTACAATTCCCCAGATCTGTGCCTCGACACAATCCTGTCTCTGAGCTCTACGGACAATTCCTTCGGCCTCATGGCTTCGTTTTTGTGCTGATATGCACTGTCAACTGTGGGACCTTATATAGACAGGTGTGTGCGTTTCCAAATCTTGTCCAATCAATTGAATATACCACAGGTGGACTCCAAGTTGTAGAAGCATCTCAAGGATGATCAATGGAAACCGGGTGCATCTGAGATACATTTTTGAGTCTCAAAGCAAAGGGTCTGTTTTTTTATTTGTAATACATTCGCAAAAATCTCTAAACCTGTTTTTGCTTTGTTATAATGGGGTATTCTGTGTAGATTTGAGGAATTTGTATTTTAATACATTTTAGAAATAAGGCTATAATGTAACAAAAATGTTTAAAAAGTCAAGGGGTCTGAATAATTTCTGAATGCATTGTATGTGTGGGGTACAGAGATGTTTTAACGTTAAATCATTTTAACCACTATCTTATTATGTCATTTATAGATCATGTAACATATTATGTGTCTTGTTATGCAAATGTTTAGTCTTGCCATAACAAAGGGGTTGACTCAAGACATTCCATCCTTAAAATGCAATTTGTAAAACTATAATTCCACTTTGACATTGTGTGTGTGGGGGGGGGGAGTGAATGAATGCGTGTCCGGTATTAGCTATAAAGGCAATGCTTCTAAAATGCCTTTGTACTTATTTTTGAGATGTTATCAATTTCGAAAATCTGAAATGTATGCGCTGCAAAGAAATACAATAGGCACCTTTACATAATCTGAAACACCAGACTGTTCTAGCGAACAGTGTTCAGATTCCCTTTGTGGTAGCCTACTTAAACTTTGTGTTGCCAGTTTGTGATCTGCGGGGTTAAAGTACCCCAATTCAGCGAGTGTTACATCTCCTATTTCCCCGCCCGTGTCTGGTACTCTAAAAAGTTGGACAGGGTTGGCAGGTTTGCCACTGGTGTAGACTAGTATTTTTTGTGTTTGCTTCTAAGTAGGGTTCATTGGTTGTTGGTGTGCGAGGAGACTGGCTGTGCGTGCATTAAAAGAGAGTCTCACATAGCTAAGTCTGAGGCCCCCTCACAGAACCAGCTGTCTTTGTATAATCAGGCCTCCACCTCTGTGACAGACCCACAGACTATCCACCCTCAAGACTGCCTGTGTGTCTGGAATCTAGTGCATCAGTGGTGAGACAGCAAGATGGTGGTGAGTTTTGACCCTAATGAGCTGTAGCACTTCTTAGACAGCCCTGCTGCTGATAGGTCCAAATGGCACTACAGGCCCATTTAGGCTCTGGTCAAAAGTAGTGCACTATATATGGCATCCATGTTGAGTGTAACGCATTACAGTAATCAGATTACTTTAAAACAGTAATAAAACGTGTCACTTTTTAAAATTGGATAATAGAATTGTTTACTTTTTCAATTATACTTTCAGAATCATATCTCTGCCTGTGCGTTATATATCCTCAGTGGCCAGTTTTAGGTACACTCATCTAGTACCGGGTTGAACCCCCCCCTTTGCCTCTGGAACAACCTGAATTATTCTGTGGATTTACACGTTGCTCAGTTGGTATCAAGGGACCTAACGTGTGCCAGGAAAACATTACACCACCGCCATCAGCCTGTACCTGTACCAATCATGCTGCTTTACACCAAATCCTGACTGCCATCAGCATGACACGACCGAAGCCGGGACTCGTCGGACCAGGCAATGTTTTTCCACTTCTCAATTGTCCACTGGAGCCGCTTTTTGTTTTTTGCTTATAAAAATGGAACGCTGTGTGGTCCAATCTGTTGCAAGGGCCGACGAGTTGTGTGTTCCGAGATGCCGTTCTGCACACCACTGTTGTACTGTGCCGTTACTTGTCCATTTGTGGCCCGCCTGTTAGCTTCTCCTTCATCCTCTCATCATCGAGCTGTTTTCAGCCACAGGACTGCCGCTGACTGGATTTTTTGTTTGTTTGTCGCACCATTGACGCATAATACCCCATAATGACAAAGCGAAAACAGGTTTATAGACATTTTTGCAAATTTACATAAGTATTCAGACCCTTTTGCTTTGAGACTTGAAGTTGAGCCTAGGTGCATCCTGTTTCCATTGACCTTCCTTGATGTTTCTACAACTTGATTGGAGTCCACCTGTGGTAAATTCAATTGATTGGACAGGATTTGGAAAGACACAACTGTCTATATAAGGTCCCACAGTTGACAGAGCAAAAACCAAGCCATGAGGTTGAAGGAATTGTCTCTCGAGTTCCGAGACAGGATTGTGTCGAGGCACAGATCTGGGGAAGAGTACCAAAAAATGTCTGCAGCATTGAAGGTCCCCAAGAACACAGTGGCCTCCATCCTTCTTAAATGGAAGAAGTTTGGAACCACCAAGACTCTTCCTAGAGCTGGCCACCCGGCCAAACTGAGGAATCGGGAGAGAAGGGCCTAAATTCAGGAGGATGACCAAGAACCATATGATCACTCTGACAGAGCTCCAGAGTTCCTCTATGGAGATGGGAGAACCTTCCAGAAGGACAACCATCTCTGCAGCCATCCAGCAATCAGGTCTTTATGGTAGAGTGGCTGACTGAAGCCAATCCTCAGTAAAAGGCACATGAAAGCCTGCTTGGAGTTTGCCAAAAGGCACCTCAAGACTCTGACCATAAGAAACCAGATTCTCTGGTCTGATGAAACCAAGATTGAACTCTTTGACTTGAATATCAAGCGTCATGTCTGGAAGAAACCTGGCACCATCCCTATGTAGAAGTGCGGTGGTGACGGCATCATGCCGTGAGGATGTTTTTCAGCAGTGGGGACTGGGTGTTAGTCAGGATCGAAGCAAAGATGAACGGAGCAAAGTACAGAGATCCTTGATGAAAACCTGCTCCAGAACGCTCAGGACGTCAGACTGGGGTGAAGGTTCATCTTCCAACAGGACAACAACCCTAAGCACACAGCCAAGACAACGCAGGAGTGGCTGAATGTCCTTGAGTGGCCCAACCAGAGCCCAATCAAGCATCCCTGGAGAGACCTGAAAGTAGCAGCGACGCTCCCCATCCAACCTGACAGAGCTTGAGAGGATCTGCAGAGAAGAATGGAAGAACCTCCCCAAATACAGGTGTGCCAAGCTTGTAGCGTCATACCCCAAACGTCTCAAGGCTATAATCGCTGCCAACGGTGCTTCAACAAAGTACTGAGTAAAGGGTCTGAATACTTAAGGAAATGCCATATTTGTCTTATTTTTTATTAATTAGCAAACATTTCTATAAACCTGTTTTTGTTATGTTATTATGTGGTGTTGTGTGTAGATTAATGAGGGGGGGAAACAATTTAATCAATTTTAGAATAAGGCTGTAACATAACCGAATGTGGAAAAAGGCAAGGGGTCTGAATACTTTCCGAAGGCACTGTATATACAAAGCTCATGCCTTTCAAGCAACTTTTTTCAAATAATCTTTAGTCTCATCATGCAGCCTTACAATGTATTAAAAATCAAAACATATAGCCCAATATTTTTGGGGGTATTTTTTGTTGTTGTAGAACAACTAAAGTTACATTAATAACTCTAAATTAAGCATATAGGAGTACATATTTCTTTGTTAGCCGCTCAACACAGAATAGCCGCATGTGCGTACTCCCTCATCGTTTGGAAAAAAATATATATTTAACATTTTGTTTAATTGTATTCATACTATAATGCCACAGATTATAAGCAAATATTGTATGCTAAAGCAACTGGTGTAGCACACAGTCATTTGGCATAGCCACATCAGGACCTAACATAAGGACTTTTTTTTTTCATATCATGTTTCTTTAGACTTGGATTTATTGTGAAGGTGTAGGCTATATTACATGGATTTATTTGACTTTTTAAAATGGCTTGTAGGCTATTTGTGGAAGCCAGGAGATGCTAAATGTGTTTGTTAATTAACGGTGAATTAACGTGAGACTGACCGTTATTTGCTTGACAATCACCAGCAGACGGAATTTCGTTAAAAATATCACTTTGTAGAATAACTGCGATTCCATGCTTTCCTCAAGTTGAAAAATATATTTCAGTTTAATTCAGTTATATTTTACTATAAGTAATATGACAATTAATAGAACTCATTAATCTGCACAGAAAGTAATTTTGTAACGTAGCACGTTACTTTGAAGTAATGGGTAATATGAAGCTTTAGGACTAATTCCAGCACTATAGGGCATAGCGTGCCATTTGGGATGCATGCTTACAGCCCAAGCTTACTATTGAGTGCTGATTTGACATGTTTTGCCGTGACAGATTTGGTTAATGTAGATCAGACCCATTTTTGTATCCCCATATAGCTTTTGTGGCCTCCTGAAATTGGGTCTGCTGAAACTAGAAAAAAACGAAAATGAGACTGCTGTTGGATTTTTTTTTTTTAATGGGTTTTCTTTCTGCTGATTTCCTGTGCTCTCTGAATGGTCATCATGGTAACTGCATGATTTAGCATTTCTGTTAGTTTGAAATTAGAGTGTTAAATGAACATTTCTGTCCAGGAGCCGTTGTCATGTAAAGTGGATTAAAGCATTTCCATTATTTACGTTGATAGAGGATTTAAATAATGGATTTTGCAGCCAGTAAAAAGAAGAGCAGGAACGGGTAGACTTGACCCCTAGAATGGAAACCTGGATCCTCACAGCAGAGTAGTGTTGCACTGTATGCCGAAATGTCTTAACTGTTTTTCATCTTCTAGTATCGAAACAGTTTGGTGCTAGACGTTTTGTTACTTTGATACTTATGTCAAATGTTTCATGTCGTCTACTGATTGAGAGAGGATCAAGTCTGTCTACCATCACAGCCAATCTTCCCTTTTTACAACGCAAGCACTAGGGTTGAATGGCGGGAACGCGGTAACTGAGATTTACTGCCCAAAACCACTCCCTTTTCCCAGGATAAATAACTGCAAGAAACCAATAAATTATAATGTATTATTAATATGAACAGCATGGCGTGAAATGGAACTGTTAAATGATATGGGTTGTCTAAATCTGGCCGTGCTGCTGCTCCAGTTTCAACTGTTCTGCCTGTGATTATTATTTGACCATGCTGGTCATTTATGAACATTTGAACATCTTGGCAATGTTCTGTTATAATCTCCACCCGGCACAGCCAGAAGAGGACTGGCCACCCCACATAGCCTGGTTCCTCTCTAGGTTTCTTCCTAGGTTTTGGCCTTTCTCGGGAGTTTTTCCTAGCCACCGTGCTTCTACACCTGCGTTGCTTGCTGTTTGGGGTTTTAGGCTGGGTTTCTGTACAGCACTTTGAGATATCAGCTGATGTACGAAGGGCTATATAAATACATTTGATTTGATTTCTCTACGGCCTCAGCATGATGAATCCTCAATGCTCAGGGTGGGGACAGACAGCCCATCTCAGATTGGAGCGCAGTTTTTATAATGTGTCGATCGATCATCTCATCATGGTAACATTTTGTCTTGTGGCAGGTAGTCCTACATTTGTTGCAGCATAATCTTTAATACACTGCTCAAAAAAATAAAGGGAACACTTAAACAACACAATGTAACTCCAAGTCAATCACACTTCTGTGAAATCAAACTGTCCACTTAAGAAGGAACACTGATTGACAATAAATTTCACATGCTGTTGTGCAAAAGGAATAGACAACAGGTGGAAATTATAGGCAATTAGCAAGACACCCCCAATAAAGGAGTGATTCTGCAGGTGGTGACCACAGACCACTTCTCAGTTCCTATGCTTCCTGGCTGATGTTTCGGTCACTTTTGAATGCTGGCGGTGCTTTCACTCTAGTGGTAGCATGAGACGGAGTCTACAACCCATACAAGTTGGCTTAGGTAGTGCAACTCATCCAGGATGGCACATCAATGCAAGCTGTGGCAAGAAGGTTTGCTGTGTCTGTCAGCGTAGTGTCCAGAGCATGAAGGCGCTACCAGGAGACAGGCCAGTACATCAGGAGATGTGGGGGAGGCCATAGGAGGGCAACAACCCAGCAGCAGGACAGCTACCTCCGCCTTTGTGCAAGGAGGAGCACTGCCAGAGCCATGCAAAATGACCTCCAGCAGGCCACAAATGTGCATGTGTCTGCTCAAACGGTCAGAAACAGACTCCCCGAGGGCCCAACGTCCACAGGTGGGGGTTGTGCTTACAGCCCAACACCGTGCAGGACGTTTGGCATTTGCCAGAGAACACCAAGATTGGCAAATTCGCCACTGGCGCCCTGTGCTCTTCACAGATGAAAGCAGGTTCACACTGAGCACATGTAACAGACGTGACAGAGTCTGGAGACGCCGTGGAGAACGTTCTGTTGCCTGCAACATCCTCCAGCATGACCGGTTTGGCGATGGGTCAGTCATGGTGTGGGGTGGCATTTCTTTGGGGGGGCCGCACAGCCCTCCATGTGCTCGCCAGAGATAGCCTGACTGCCATTAGGTACCGAGATGAGATCCTCAGACCCCTTGTGAGACCATATGCTGGTGCGGTTGGCCCTGGGTTTCTCCTAATGCAAGACCAAGCTAGACCTCATGTGGCTGGAGTGTGTCAGCAGTTCCTGCAAGAGGAAGGCATTGATGCTATGGACTGGCCCGCCCGTTCCCCAGACCTGAATCCAATTGAGCACATCTGGGACATCATGTCTTGCTCCATCCACCAACGCCACGTTGCACCACAGACTGTCCAGGAGTTGGCGGATGCTTTAGTCCAGGTCTGGGAGGAGATCCCTCAGGAGACCATCCGCCACCTCATCAGGAGCATGCCCAGGTGTTGTAGAGCGGTCATACAGGCACGTGGAGGCCACACACACTACTGAGCCTTGTTTTAAGGACATTACATCAAAGTTGGATCAGCCTGTGTGGTTTTCCACTTTTAATTTTCAGTGTGACTCCAAATCCAGACCTCCATGGCTTGATACATTTGTAATTTCCATTGATAATTTTTGTGTGATTTTGTTGTCAGCACATTCAACTATGTAAAGAAAAAAGTATTTAATAAGAATATTTCATTCATTCAGATCTAGGATGTGTTATTTTAGTGTATTTTTTTGAGCAGCGTATAAAGATTGAATATTTGTCTAATTTACCCGTCTCCATCTGGCTTTTGGGGGTCACCTAATTTGTTTATTGTAAAGATTTTTTTTACAGCGTTATTTTAAAACAGCTTATCACTCGAATATCGTTGCTTGAAATCAGTGCACACACGCAATCACTCTTTCACAGTCTTGTGTTCTCATCAATTCCATTCAAATTGCACCAGAAATAGATCATTCTGTTCTAGTTGATATACTGTATAACCCTATATACAGATGTCCCAGCCTACCTCTTCCAGGTAATCTATTCAATTTTGTATTAGGCTTATTGTTAGCTAATTAATGATGGGTTATGCATAATAAGCTTCTAACTTATAGCCTCTGTCTCTTGCACAATATGCATGCACATGTGCTCCACAGGCCTCTCTCCTTACACTCTCCTTAGCTCTTGAAGTCCAATCAAATGTTATTGGTCACATACACATGGTTAGCAGATGTTATTACGAGTGTAGCTAAATGCTTATGCTTCTAGATCTGACAGTGCAGCACTATCTAACAAATAACACAGAACTAATACACACAATCTAGTAAAGGAATGGGATGAGAATATATAAGTATAAAATATATGGATGAGCAGTGACAGAGTGGCTAAGATGCAATTGACTATAAAGAATAGATGGTGAAGGATACAGTATACATTATATACATATGAGATGAGTAATGCAAGATATGTAAACTTTCTTAAAGTGACTAGTGTTCCATTATTAAAATGGCCAATGATATCAAGTCTGTAGGTAAGCAGCCACCTCTTTGTGCTATCTGATGGCCTTGGGATAAAAGCTGTTTTTCAATCTATCTCTCCCAGCTTTGCTGCACCTGTACTGACCTCGCCTTCTGGATGGAAGCGGGGTGAACAGGCATTGGCTCGGGTGGTTATTGTCCTTGACAATCTCTTTTGCTTTCCTGTGATATCGGGTGCTGTAGGTGTCATGGAGGGCAGGTAGTTTGCCCCCGGTGATGCAATGTGCAGACTACCCTCTGGAGAGCCTTGCGGTTGAGGGCGGTGCTGTTGCCGTACCAGGCTGTGATACAGCCCGACAGGATGTTGTCAATTGTGCATCTGTAAAAGTTTGTCAGGGTTTTTGGTGATGAGCCAAAAGGTTGAAGAGGCGCTGTTGCTCCGCCTTCACCACACGCTGTCTGTGTGCATGGAGCATTTCAGTTTGTCGGTGATATGTACACCGAGGAACTTAAAACTTTCCACTTTCTCCACTGCTGTCAGGTCGATGTGGATAGGGGGTGTGCACCCTGAAGTCCACGATAATCTCTTTTCTTTTGCTTTTTCTTTTGCTGACATTGATTGAGATGTTATTTTCCTGACACCATACTCCGAGGGCCCTCACCACTTCCCTGTAGGCTGTCTCGTCATTGTTGGTAATCAAGCCTACCACAGGTGTGTCGTTTGCTAACTTGATTATTGAGTTGGAGACGTGCATGGCCACTCAGTCGTGGGTGAACAAGGAGTACAGGAGGGGGCTGAGAACGCACCCTTGCGGGGCCCCAGTGTTGAGGATCAGCGGAGTGGAGATGTTGTTTCCTACCTTCACCACCTGGGGAGGCCTGTCAGGAAGTCCAGGAGCCAATTGCAAAGGGCGGGGTCGAGACCCAGGGTATCAAGCTTAATGATGAGCTTGGAGGGTGCTATGGTGTTGAATGCTGAGCTGTCAGCATTCTTACATAGGTATTCCTCTTTTCCAGATGGGATTGTGCAGTGTGATGACAATTGCATTGTATGTGGACCTATTGGGGCAGTAAGCAAATTTTAAGTGGGTCTAGGGTGACTGGTAAGGTGGAGGTGATATGATCCTTGACTAGTCTCTCAAAGCACTTCATGATGACAGAGGTTAGTGCTATGGGGCGATAGCCATTTAGTTCAGTCACCTTTGCTTTTTTGGGAACAGGAACAATGGTGCCCATCTTGAAGCATGTGGGGACAGCAGACTGGGATAGAGATTGATTGAATATGTCCGTGAACACACTAGCCAGCTGGTCTGCGCATTCTCTGAGGACGCGGCTAGGGATGCCGTCTGGGCTGGCAGACTTGCAAGGGTTAAGACGTTTAAATGTTTTACTCACATTGACCACGAAGAAGGAGCGCCCACAGTCTTTGGTAGCAGGCCGCGTCAATGGCATTGTATTGTCCTCAAAGCGCGCAAAGAAGTTGATTCATTTGTCTAGAAGCAAGACATTGATGTCTGCAACGGGGCTAGTTTTCTTTTTGTAATCTGATTGTCTGTAGACCCTGCTACATACGTCTCGTGTTTGAGTCGTTGAATTGCGACTGCAATTTGTCTTTATACTGATACTTTGCTTGTTTGATTGCCTTACAGATGGAATAACTACACTGTTTGTATTCGGCCATATTTCCAGTCGCCTTGCCATGATTAAACGCTGTATTATGTGCTTTCAGTTTTGTGCGAATGCTGCCATCAATCCACAGTGTCTGGTGAGGGAAGGTTTTAATAGTCAGTGGGTACAGCATCTCCTATACACTACCTTATAAACTCGCTCACCGATTTTCAGCGTATACGTCAATGTTATTATCTGAGGCTACCCGGAACATATCCCAGTCCACGTGATCTAAGCAATCTTGAAGCGTGGAATCCGATTGGTCAGACCAGCGTTAGATAGACCTAAGCACGGACGCTTCCTGTTTTAGTTTCTGCCTTTAGGAGGGGAGCAACAGAATGGAGTCATGGTCAGATTTGCCAAAAGGGGGGCAGGGGAGGGAATTGTATGCATCACAGAAGTTAGAGTAGCAATGGTCGAGCATGTTATTGGCTCGTGGAGAACAATCGATATGCTGATAGAATTTAGGTAGCCTTGTTCTCAAATTAGCTTTGTTAAAATCCCCAGCTACAATAAATGCAGCCTCAGGATATATGGTTTCCAGTTTGGAAATGAGCAATTAGTAATATACTTGGAAGCCTCACTAGAAGACCGCTCCGGTACCCCCTCCTCCGGCGGTGTTGTTTTGGGTCGGCCTCTGGAATCAGTTCAAATGCCCTGGGCGGTGCAGACAAAGGATCCGCTTTGGGAAAGTCGTGTTCTTGATCGTAGTGCTGTTTGGCTGTTAAGTTGACGTCTCTCTGACACTTAATGTTTTCTGGGCTAACAATGTAAGGAATAATACATTTAAAAGAAATATTGCACAGTTTCCTAAGGACTAGAAGCGAAGCTGCCATCTCTATTGGTGCCATCTTGTCATTAACATCAAGTCCCATGCAGGAAAAGCTAGACCTTGTTGGACATAATGGTTTAGCATTTCTTATACCAATAGACTCACAGGTACACAAGCTTGTTTGCTGAATGTTAAATACAGCAGCCACTAGAAATCACTGGTAGTTTGAAAGAGTGAACACGTGATGGAGAAAGGCAAAAGCAGTTATAATTTCAGACCCATAACCATTCAATCTTCGTGAGAAGGGAAAGACTTCTGCATCTGATTCTAGTCCTATAATAATTAAGGATGTCATTAGAATGATGAAGATCAGGACAACAAAACTTATTTCATTTAACTGTTGAAAGAGAGGAAGGAATTAAGCAACAATATAGCGCAAAAGAGCCTACTAGGCTAAGAACATTAGGGGAAATATTTTTAAAACCTTTTTTATTTGATTAAGTCAGTTAAGAACAAATTCTTATTTACAATGACGGCCAAACCCAGACAACGGTGGGCCAATTGTGCACCGCCCTATGGGACTCCCAATCACGGCCGGTTGTGATACAGCCTGGAATTGAACCAGGGTCTGTTGTAGTAGTGTTGCCTCTATCACTGAGATGCAGTGCCTTAGACCGGTGCGCCACTCGGTTACTCAGCCTACTAACTAGACAAATAGGCCCTTTTCAATCAAATTCGTCGGCCTATACCTTTGAAGGCCATGTGCTGCACCAGAATCCCATGTTCTCTCCTTGTTTTAGAATGGTTTGAACAATGTGCGTAATTCCAGTCCATATAATACAGTTCACGCTCAAAATATTAGCCTACTACAGCTAGTATAATCCATTTACCCAAGAGAGTATACAGTCGTGGCCAAAAGTTTTGAGAATGACACAAATATACATTTCCACAAAGTTTGATGCTTCAGTGTCTAGATATTTTTTTGTCAGATGTTACTATGGAATACTGAAGTATAATTACAAGCATTTCATAAGTGTCAAAGGCTTTTATTGACAATTTACATGAAGTTGATGCAAAGAGTCAATATTTGCAGTGTTGACCCTTCTTTTTCAAGACCTCTGCAATCCGCCCTGGCATGCTGTCAATTAACTTCTGGGCCATATGATTGATGGCAGCCCATTCTTGCATAATCCATGCTTGGAGTTTGTCAGAATTTGTGGAGTTTTGTTTGTCCACCCGCCTCTTGAGGATTGACAACAAGTTCTCAATGTGATTAAGGTCTGGGGAGTTTTCTGGCCATGGACCCAAAATATCGATGTTTTGTTCCACAAGCCACTTAGTTATCACTTTTGCATTATGGCAAGGTGCTCCATCATGCTGGAGAAGGCATTGTTCATCACCAAACTGTTCCTGGATGGTTGGGAGAAGTTGCTCTCGGAGGATGTGTTGGTACCATTCTTTATTCATGGCTGTATTCTTAGACAAAATTGTGAGTGAGCCCACTCCCTTGGCTGAGAAGCAACCCCACACATGAATGGTATCAGGATGCTTTACTGTTGGCATGACACAGGACTGATGCTAGTGCTCACCTTGTCTTCTCCGGACAAGTTTTTTTTCCGGATGCCCCAAACAATCGGAAAGGGGATTCATCAGAGAAAATGTCTTTACCCCAGTCCTCAGCAGTCCAATCCCTGTGCCTTTTGCAGAATATCAGTCTGTCCCTGATGTTTTTCCTGGAGAGAAGTGGCTTCTTTGCTCCCCTTCTTGACACCAGGCCATCCTCCAAAAGTCTTCACCTCACTTTGCGTGCAGATGCAGTCACACCTGCCTGCTGCCATTCCTGAGCAAGCTCTGTACTGGTGGTGCCCCGATCCCGCAGCTGAAATAACTTTTGGAGACGGTCCTGGTGCTTGCTTGACTTTCTTGGGTGCCCTGAAGCCTTCTTCACAACAATTGAACCGCTCTCCTTGAAGTTCTTGATGATCCGATAAATGGTTGATTTATGTGCAATCTTACTGGCAGCAATATCCTTGCCTGTGAAGCCCTTTTTGTGCAAAGCAAGGATGACGGCACGTGTTTCCTTGCAGGTAACCGTGGTTGACAGAGGAAGAACAATGATTCCCAGCACCACCCTCCTTTTGAAGCTTCCAGTCTGTTATTCGAACTCATTCAGCACGACAGAGTGATCTCCAGCCTTGTCCTCATCAACACTCACACCTGTGTTAATGAGAGAATCACTGACATGATGTCAGCTGGTCCTTTTTGTGGCAGGGCTGAAATGCAATGGAAATGTTTTTGGGGGATTCAGTTGATTTGCATGGCAGAGGGACTTTGTAATTAATTGCAATTCATCTGATCACTTTTCATAACATTCTGGAGTATCTGCAAATTGCCATCATACAAACTGAGACAGCAGACTTTGTGAAAATTAATATTTGTGTCATTCCCAAAACTTTTGGCCACGACTGTATATCTAGCTACATCTATGGACATTTATGTTTTTCTGTTGTGTGTAATGTGAAATAGCCTACATCATACACTACTGCTTAAAAGTTTTAAATACCTACTTATTCAAGGGTTTATTTTTTTATTTTTTTACAATTTTCTACATTGTCGAATAATAGTGAAGACATGAACTATGAAATAACACTCATGGAATCATGTACTAACCGAAAAAGTGTTAAACAAACAAATATATTTTATATTTGAGATTCTTCAAATAGCCACCCTTTGCCTTGACAGCTTTGCACATGCTTGGCATTCTCTCAACCAGCTTCATCTGGAATGCTTTTCCAACAGTCTTGAAGGAGTTCCCACCAGTGCTGAGCACTGCTTTTCCTTCACTTTGCGGTCTGACTCATCCCGAATCATCTCCACTTGGTTGAGGCTGGGGGATTGTGGAGGCCAGGTCATCTGATGCAGCACTCCATCATTCTCCATCTTGGTAAAATAGCCCTTACACAGCCAGTTTCATCATAGCACTTGATGATTATTGCGACTGCACTTGAAGAAACGTTCAAAGTTCTTCAAGTGTTCCGTATTGACTGACCTTCGTATCTTAAAGTAATGATGGACTGTTGTTTCTCTTTGCTTATTTGAGCTGTTCTTGCCATAATATGGACTTGGTATTTTACCAAATAGTTCTACCTTCTATATACCCCCCCCCCCCCCCCCACCTTGTCACAACACAACTGATTGGCTCAAATGCATTAAGAAGAAAATAAATTACACAAATAAAAATTGAAGAAAGCACACCTTTCGAATTGAAATGCATTACAGGTTACTACCTCATGAAGCTGGTTGAGAGAATGCCAAGCTGTCATCAAGGCAGAGGGTGGCTATTTGAAGAATCCCAAATATAATATATATTTTGAATTGTTTAACACTTTTTTTTTTGGTTACTACATAATTCCATATGTGTTATTTCATGGTTTTGATGTCTTCACTTTTATTCTACTATGCAGAAAATAGTAAAAAATAAAGATGTTAAATGTATTTTAAAATAGGGCTCATGAAATGTATTTATTGTATGGCTCATCAGGCTCAGTTAACATCAGGCATGCATTTTCTATCAAAGCTCTAATCAAATCCAGACAGGCCTATTTATATGCTTTAGAATGACACTTCGGGTTTTGGCAGGAATAGAGGGTTACCCGGGAGAAAAGTGATTTATTGTCGGGATGGAACATTTGTAAAATACCGGGAAAGTATTCAATCCTAGCGAGTGCACCGTGCCTGCTCCTCTTAGTCGTTGCTAGCTCTAGCCTGTCCTGATGAACCACTACACTCCCTGGGAGTCTGGGCTGATTCACATTCAACACTTATTCAAGTGTGTTAACTGCAGCATAATGTAACGCTGTGTTTATTTTTTTTATTTTTTTTTATTACGGAATTACTGTTCACACAAGCATATCCATTACAGGCTAGAACACTTAATGCAAGAAGATACAGGTACCATCCAGCTTTGTAGGCTAACTTTCCTTGCTGGCATACAGCTGAAGCTAACATCAATTCACTACCCTAGTATCAGCAAAATATTGCCGATTTTTTTTAAGATGATTGTCACCAAAAACTTTATTCATTCACTTAGTCTCCCCCGCCTCGCGTCTCTACCTTTTCAAGATGATCTTTGTGCGAGCCTCGAACTGACTGCATGTGTGAATGAGACACTTTCATAAAATAAGATTGCTTCTTCTATGCAAATATTGTCGATCAGTACAATAAATAAGTCCCAAATGGAAAGGAAACAGATTGTGTTTCATCTATAGCCCATGAAATCAGCCAAAACGAGGTCAATAACTCACTACATGTACTCACACCTGTATTGTGAATAGGCCTAGGCTGGCCTACAGCTTGATTTACTGAGTTTATCATTAGAGATGTACTATTCAAATAAGTGATTACCATTATGTAGTTAGATTGGTAAATAACAGTCATATTGATTCTAAATTTCAAATGTAATGATATTCAACTCAAAAGATCTGTCTGGCTCAAGCACCATTCTGTAACTTTGTCTAATAAGCCTGCTTTTTTTGGTTTTGAGTATTGTAATGGTATCGAGTATTGTGACACTAAACCTGGTATCGAATACAAACTTCTGCAGAGTTTGACTAGTCCTCAGGGTGCAGAACTGGGCTGGCTGAGTTATGACCTGTGGTTGTTGAATGGAAGAGTCGATGTGGGTATAGGGCTGAGGGGGGTTGAATGGAAGAGTCAACAGGGCCATAGGGCCTGGACGGCTAACTGGGCTAAGCATCGACCTGCTTTGTCTGTGGTTCTGGGGGGCTTTTGATGGGAGGCGATAGGTGAAATGTCACAGATGAAAAGGTGTCGGTGAAAGAGCATAGGGAATGACGGATGACTCCTGGGCCATTGATCAGCTATTCTAGATTAAATGTTCTCTTCCCCTCATAACCAGACAGGACTCACAGGAAATAGGTAGGCTAATGTCCATCAATGACTCCTCTGGAAGCACAATGGAGTTATGTGCCTGTAAAAAATCAAGGCTCATTTCACTCACCAAAAAGTTTTTGAAACGCTTATTTTGTAGTCAAGCCTGCGTTGTTTGGTGTTCACTTGATTTTCACTTTACTCCCAGGAAAACAGTGTGAGGCCCTATTAAAATCTATTTTATTTTGCCGACTACGTTCAGTTTTTTCCAAATTTCCAAAATCACACTTTAATAGAAAAACAACAAAAGTGGATGTTCAAGTCCACAACAATGCTTAAACCACATCAGGAGACTACTTTTGAGGTCTGTGAAAAATCAGACATTTTTTTATTTGAGGTGTTGTTAACCTTTTAATGCAACTGCGCACCAGCCAGAGACTGTTTGGTTAGCAGTGTTTCTGTAACGCTTGTGATTGCAGAGTTTGCAAAACACATGGCCACTGGATTGATGCAAATAATCATGATATCATTCTGCCAGGTAGGCATAGACTACTTTGTAGTTATCATTTAATTGAGCATGTTTTTGGGAACCTTTTACCAGAAGACGATTGTCATTAAAATAGCATCATCACTATAGGCTACACAAAGTAGTAGACAAACAAACTAGGGCATTCCTGTGCTGTTGCCTCTTCACAAAGTTGAAGTAAAATATGATGTATTTTGTTCATGTCTTATGATAAACTTGGGAAAATGTGTTAATTAAAATTCAGTTTTAATGTCTTGATTCTGTCCACATTCTCTGCAACACAGATTTTCTAGGGCCCTAACAGTGGCAAGTGTTACTTAGTTGACTATCCTGGTTAAAATGACAAGAATGAAATGACTCCATGTGCTTTCTGTTACACATCAAGTATCTGCTAATATGATGACCGACTGTGCTTTAGTCTAGGGGTAAGGAGGAGGGTACTGCCAGTGCCTTGCCCTCTTAGAAGGACTGGCAACGAGAAGCTCTCTTTGATGTGCTGCGTAAATTAAACCAGTGTGTTGACTAGGCCAGTAATGAGATCTACCATTGGACATGGGCCAGAGGTGGACCACATCATAACTCACTGGATTTATGGGTGGATACGTCCCAAATGGCACCCTTTTCCCCTATGTAGTGCACTACTTTTGACCAGGGCTCATAGGGCTCTGGTCAAAAGTAGTGCACTACATATGGAATAGGGAGACACATGGTGAGCTCTACACGTAATTGCCAGAATAATGGATACTTGAGATACTTGGGCTAAATAAAGGATACAAAGTATATTGGAAGCAGGTCCTTCCATACAGGTGTGGTTCCTAAGTTAATTAAGCAGTTAACATCCCATCATGCTTAGTCATTATTTTGGCTACCAGGCTATGCCCCCATAGGATGACAATGCCCCCATCCACAGGGCATGAATGGTCACTGAATGGTTTGATGAGTGTGAAAACGATGGAAACCGTATGCCATGGCCGTCTGTCACCAGATCTCAACCCAATTAAACACACAGGCGATTCTGGAGCGGCGCCTGAGACATCATTTTCCATCAACCAAACACCAAATGATGGAATTTCTCATGGAAGAATGGTGTCGCACGGAGTTCAAGACACTTGTAGAATCTATGCCAAGGTGCATTGAAGCTGTTCTAGCTCGTGGTGCCCCAATGCCCTGTTAAGGCACTTGGTGGTATGTTCTTTATTTTGGCAGGTACTTGTATCTGTACACCCAGATTGATTTTGATTTAGTGGAAATGGGCTCAGAAACCTGTGTTCTAGTTCCATATGAAGGCCAAGAATGGAAAGATTGACCTTATCCTTTCGTAGAAGGTAGGTAGCTTTACCATTTCAGGCCAGACATTTGCTCGGTCTAAATTGAGTATGTGTGAGCCATCCATTTTGATTCTCCTGTTGGCCCTCCTTTGCATCACCGCCTCCTCATTCCTTTCTCCTCTTTGATGCAGGAAAGTGCTATAACCTATAGACTCCTCCCAGCCTCCAGCCACCACCAGGCAGCACACTGCTGTCTGAAGTGAAGTGTGTGTGTTTCGAGGTGAGGGAGGTAGCAGCCACTTGTCTGACACACAACGTGCTGTTCTGCTGCCTTTGTCTGCCTCCCCCGCTCAACGTACGCAGGCAGGAAGGGAGGGAGAGAGGGGGGGGGGGGAGACTCATTAAATCGCCCTTCAGCCTGAGGCACTCCACTCAAAGCCCCTCACTCAGACTAGAGGTCCTTTCACTGACTCTAAACTGCCCCTCTCCTCACCCTGGCTCCCTCACTGGCTAGAACCTCTCCCCATGGTCAACCAGTCCCCTAGTCATAGTTAACTGATGTTTGACATGCCAAAGAATGATGGGTAGCGCAATGCCCACTTCTCTATTGTGTATTATTTGAATGGACACCTGCTGGCCTTGGTTGCCTTGGCATCCTGTTCTAGGGACTTAATGTAGGGCTCTGGTTGTGTTCCTGCCTGGCTGTATTTTAAAGTAGAGGATGAAGAGTGAGGGGGCTGAGATGGAGGGAGACTGAGAGTGGCATGCCAAGTGGAGACTAATGAGTGCTGCTACCTTGTTTGTCTGTCGTCTGAGGCTGGAAAGTGGAAGGGGAAGCAATCTCATTTGGATTGTAAATGTAGCCCGCTTTTCATATTGTCGTCACACATTAAATGCGGCCCGAACTCTATTTGGGTACTGCATCAAAGAGTGTCTGAGGATGAATTAAATTTGATTGAATCTGGTGTTTTTTTATCCTCTCTCATTGAAAGCCCTAAATGGGGAGAGAATGACTAGTCTGTTGCTTTTCAGAGGAGACCTGGGCCCGTAGCCACAAATCAGCGCTAAAAAGGTCCTTTGAGTAGATTTTAGGACGATGTTAAGACACTGCCCAGGCCAACTCTGAGCCAGGACTAAAATCAACTCATAAAAGTGTATCTCAGCTGGTAGTCACTGTAGTTTGAGGCAAAGGAAAGATTGTGATGATGCTCATTGGCATTGTTTCAAATCAAATCAAATCAAATTTTATTTGTCACATACACATGGTTAGCAGATGTGAATGCGAGTGTAGCGAAATGCTTGTGGGTAGCGCAATGGGGAATAACGAATTGTGATGAGGCATCGTCAGCTGGTAACTCTAGCACGCTTCAGACAACCACAGTAAATGTGACTGCATCAAATTTTGCAATGGTTAAAGGTCCAATGCAGTTGTTTTTATCTCTATCAAATCATTTTTGGGTAACAATTAAGTACCTTACTGTGATTTGTTTTCAATTGAAATGGTAAAAAATAAACAAAAATAGCTTCTTAGCGAAGACTAATTTCTCAAGCAAAAATGTTGTTAGGACTGTCTGGTAGTGGTCAGGGTGGGGAATGGGAAACTAGCTGTTATTGTCAGAGCGATTTGGAACTCTTTTATATCGGTCTATTAACTCATTTTACCGCCGGGTGATGTCACTAGCAGGCCAAAACTCCATCCCACCAAAACAGGCTGCTGTTTCAGGCGGTCTTTTCAAATAAACAGCTCTTAACACTAAAAGGGCATTATCATAATTTTCAGAATTTCACAGTACTAGTCCAACCTCATAGTGTGGAAATCTATTTAAAACACATGAAAATCATGTTTACGACAGCACTGGCCCTTTAAACATTTGATATAATTTTCACCTGACATAATCACTTTGCCTACTCTTAATAATTGACAAATACAGTATGTTGGAATAACTTTTTGTTTAACCTATTCTGATGGTTGTTAAAAGCAGAATTTTGACTTTGACTGTTATATCAACACATTAACATCAAGTCACTAGCTGATAATGTTGCATACAACATTGCATATAATGTGAAATAGGCCTCGTGAAATCGTTGTTAAAGTGCAAGAGATACTGTTGCATGTAGATTATTTATGGCTTGATCTAATATAGATATCAAAACATTATTTTAAAGGCCCAGTGCAGTCAAAAATGTGATTTACCTTTTAGTTTTATATACATTGAGTATACATAACATTAAGAATGAGACAGGCTGACCAGGTGAGTCCAGGTGAAAGCTATGATCCCTTATTGATGTCTCTTGTTAGAATAGACTTCAATCACTGTAGATGAAGGGGAGAAGACAGGTTAATTAAGGATTTTTAAGCCTTGTAAGAATTGAGACATGGATTGTGTGCCATTGAGAGGGTGAATGGGCAAGACAAAATATTGAAGTGCCTTTGAACGGGGTATGGTAGTAGGTGCCAGGTGCACCTGTTTGTGTCAAGATCTGCAAGGCTGCATGTTTTCTCACACTCAACTGTTTTTCATGTGTGTATCAAGAATGGTTCACCACCCAAAGGACATCCAGCCAACTTGACACAACCGTGGGAAGCATTGGAGTCAACATGGACCAGCATCCCTGTGGAATGCTTTCGACACCTTGTAGAGTCCTTGCCTTGATGAATTAAGGGCTCTTCTGAGGGCAAAATGTGCGCGACTCAATATTAGGAAGGTGTTCCTAATGTTTGGTGTACTCTACATTTCCACACTGAGGTTGGAATAATTCAGTGAAACTGTAAAAATGATGATAATGCCATTTTAGTGTAAGAGCTGTTTGAAAATAACTGAAGTTTCAGCCTGTTTTGGTGGGATGGGGTTTTGGCCTGTCTGGTGACATCACCAGGCGGTATAAGTTAATATACCAATAACAAAGAGTTTCAAACCTCTGCCAATATCAGAGTTTCCTGGTTACATATCCCTCTCATTTGGCTTGTCCAATTAGGCCCATCACTCAGACCACTCTGAGGTTGACACAGGAGTGAAAAATGAATGATTGTCCATCTTGTCCTGTCAAATGTTTTCGCATACTTGTCTGTCCCATCTCGATAAAAATCACTTCCGACCCATGCAAACTTTTATACGCAGCCTGGTTGTAGCTAGATACTTTCGAGTCGCGTTGGAGACAGTTTTAGCTAACCCTAACATTTTCCTAACCTTAACCTAATTATCCCAACCTACCACGTTAATTCTCCTAACCTGCTACGAAAAGTCACTTCTTATAGTCAAAACCGAAAGATATTGCCTGAAGTCTTTGTTTCCACTACAGGCGCTCTGCGTGTGAGTAGCCTAGCAACTGCTCGTTTTGGCTGCTGCTCAGCGCTCACGAGACAGTTGCCTGTACACAACTGATAACAACCAAATGAGAACCCGCAGGAGTCCTCTTCCCGCTTGTAGCAAAATTCTTGCTTAAGAAATTGCTCTTTGCTAAGAAGCTATTTTGAACCATTTTAATCATTTAAAAAAATAACACTAAGGCACTAATTATTCTATATTGAGATAAAAATTGGCCCTTTAACAACTCCAAAGCAATTGCGTGTGGCACACTGCTCACGAGGTGTCCTAAATACAGTATCTGTCGCCTAGATGGGACTCTTATGACCTAAAGAGGCTTAATGTATAGCTTTTATTTTTACCCATAAGGATAGGTGTAAAGTCTTTATTCTCAGCACTTACAACCGATTTCTACTCTTAGGCACTTTGTGGATACGACCCCAGTTTTAATGCGCTGTTTTATTGTTTTTATTTTTGCACTGTACTGTAGACACAGGCCATCTGGTTGGTTGAAGAGGTGTAGACAAACCTTTTGGCTGGAGCGTATCCGTTTTAAACTACCTGTTGCAGTTGACAATTCTCCTCGTCCTTACAATCTGAGGGGCCTGGTCCTGTGGTTCTTCTATCATTTTGTGTTTTTTGACCTTCTCAGCCTCAACAGAATGTAAATCTTTATTTTGTATAGAGATTTGTGATTTATAATTCATGTTGGGCATTCAGGATCTACGTTGGGGTTGTGTGCTTGACTTTCATGCCCTGGTTGCCTTGTGTCCCTCACTCGCTCTCTCCTCTCACAGTGTGTGCTGTACCTCTGGTCACTCAAGATCAATCACCCGACCACACTCTTCCTCCTGCGAGGGAACCACGAGTGCCGGCACCTCACAGAGTACTTCACCTTCAAACAGGAATGTAAGTATACTGTCACTGCAGCATGATATGTCACACCAATGAGGGCAAGCCTAATGTGATGCAACACCATAGGGTCCTACTTAGAGATCAAAGGCCCTCTGCAACCTCGAGAAGCAGACTTGGCCCTACTCTGCAAACAGACATGAAGTACATACTTGAAGGGGACATTCTTCCCCCTAGCTCTGTGGCTTATTGATGCTCTTACTATAGCGCAGTATTTTTGGCTGGTGAGCTTAGCAACCGGTCAGTGACAGACAAAGAGTCAAACCAAGAGATAAACAGACATTCTGACAGAGAGACTGAGTCATTCACGGAGACAGACAGACACACGCACGCACACAGGCACAAAGAAACAGACAGACCCCTCCCTGCCTGTGCCTGGTGGCTGTCTCCTTGATTGAACAGCCTCCCTCTACTCTGACACATCAGGATCGGGAAGCCTGTCTGCCACAGTTCCCAATAGGAACATCTCATTGTTCAGGTGTCTTTATCCATCGTGCATAGAGACCACGTCTCCTCTTCACGGTGCAGCCAGACGGCGAGCTGCTGAGGCATGGAGAGCAGCCAGCCATGCAGATGACGTTATTCAGACTGTTACACACAATGAAAGAGAGCTGACACACCCACAAGGTGTGTGTTTGTGCACGAGTATGGGTATGTGTGAGTGAACACTTATCGCTGTGCATTCAAGTGGCGGCACAGGTGTTAGGCATTAGTATGCAAACCGCATCAAAGAAACAAACCTTGCGTTGGCGGACAGGACAGGAGAGGCAGCAACAACATTGGCAAACAGCATTTGAATGGGAAGAACCTATTGGAAAGAAAGATGCTTCAGTCTAATTAGTTTATAATGAATGCATTCATTAGCATGCATTTAAACTAATTGACAAGCCCTGGGCTGACAGAGGCAGTTAGCCTTAAGCAGCAGATGGCTCCACTGATAAGTGTTGCTCTTTTCTTCAGGATGAAAGTCAACATACTGTAAAAATAGACTGCTCCCCTCCTGCTTTAGATTTAGGTGGCGTTCCAGGTCGTCGTTTAGCAGTCACGCTGCACAGCTGAAGATTTCTAGATCATGTTAATGTGGTTTCTGGGATGTTTCTCCAGGTGTTGTGAGATCGAATCATCTGAAAAACTATGACCTCGAACACCCCCGGAGAGAGTGGGTGTGCCTGTATGTTTCTCAGGCATTTTGAGAAGCGACATGTCTAAGACACTGTGCGCGTTCTAAATGGCACCCTATTCCTTATGTAGTGCACTGCTTCTGACCCGAGCCCTACAGGTGCCATTTGGGACACAGGCTGCGCCTAACCGTTGAGCCCAGTCAGTCCTTGTCTGTCTGTTGTTACTAAAGCCTGGTCTTGTAACTGCAGCACTGATCCACCCTGGTCCACCCCCATCTGTCAGGACCTTATTATTTCTCCTCTCCGGATGTCCTTCTTACGTAGCCAGGAGTTCATGTAACTGACAGTTTATCTCTGGGTCCTTTATGCACCTTGGGGAGATACATGACTTTTTCACTTGATCGGTTACATCTTCAGCTGTAGATTAAATTAGCTTGGCTATTGTCTAGCCCTAGTATTTCAAAGAGACTTGCTGTTTGACTGTTGTTGTTTTGGTTGGTTCTTCAGCCTTTGGGTTTGTGCAAGACTGATAAATTAACTTCTGTGTTGCTAGAAAGGCCTCTGAACATTTTAACCATATCAGGAATCATGAGTTCCATACTAACTGACTTCAAACCCTGAAGGCCAAATGAAGGGACTGCGGTGGTGCAGTGCCGTGCTCTCTCCCTTCCCTACCCTTGAAATCGTTTGAATGCTAGCTACTCTCTCTCACCCCAGGGACTCACAGATTATCTTGCTTTCCTTGAGCTCTCAATGAGAATGGCCCTTGTCCAGCACTAAGCATTTTATGCTGAACAAAAATATAAACACAACCTGTAGTGTTCGTTTCATGAGCTGAAATAAAATACATTTTAGATACACACAAAAAGCTTCTCTCAAATGTTGCGCACAACATTGTTTACATCCCTGTTAGTGAGCATTTCTCCTTTGCCAAGATAATCTATCCACCTGACAGTTGTGGCATATCAAGAAGCTGATTAAACAGCATGATCATTTCACAGGTGCACCTTGTGCGGGGGACAATAGGCCACTCTAAAATGTGCAGTTTGATCACACAGCACAATGCCACAGATGTCTCAAGTTTTGAGGGAGAATGCAATTGGCATGCTGACTGCAGAAATGTCCACCAAAGATTTTGCTGTGGGTGGAAAGAAGTGTTTTAACTCGCCAGTTGTCACATTCGCTGAGGTTTCCGATCTTTGGCAGTTTGACGATAAGGCCTTTTCTCCAGTCTTGTGGCTCCCAGATCTTGCTGAAGAGATCAGTCAGCACCTTGGTAGCTGTGTTGTCATCAGCTTTAAGTAGCTCAGCCTGCTGAGAGAATCCCTGGTGCTTTGCCACTCTTCATAGCCTTGATGGCTGCTTGGACCTCTGCTTCAACTGGTGGATCGGTGTCTATACCATCAATCTCATCCGGGGGTGGTGGGTCTGCTGGATCATTAGGCTTTGGCCAGTTGAGGACCTCTCCATCTTGCAGTTTGTTCCTCTTTGGTTGTTAACATTTTACCTGGTCTTTGACTGGCATTGTGTGGTTGCTAGCTTGGCCACAGAGATGTATTGTGATCTTATATACAGTGCTTAGTTCTCCTCTTGCTGCAGCTTGTTCTGCCTTACAGGCCAATTCCTGGACAAAGGCTCTCTTATCCCTTCAAGCACTCATTTTACGTCTTTGTCCATGGTCTTGTATTCTTGCTGTGCTCGCACAATCAGCCTGGGGGATTTTGCGCTCAGCAGTTTTTTGCCCAGCCTTCTCATCTATACGGAATAAAAATATAAACGCAACAATTTCTATGATTTTACTGAGTTACAGTTCACATGAGGAAATCAATCAATCAATTTAAATAAATGCATTAGGTCCTAACTATGGATTTCACACGACTGGGCAGGGGTGTTGCCATGGGTGGGAGCCCGGCACAGCCAATCAGAATACATTTTTCTCCACAAAAGGGCTTTATTACAGACAGAAATACTCCTCAGTTTCATCGGCTGTCCGGGTGACTGGTCTCAGACGATCCCGCAGGTGAAGAAAGCCGGATGTGAAGGTCCTGGGCTGGCGTGGTTACACGTGGTCTGCGGTTGTGAGGCAGGTTGGACCAAATTCTCTAAAATGACGTTGGAGGCGACTTTTGGTAAAGAAATGAACATTCAATTCTCTGGCAACCGCTCTTGTGGAAATTCCTGCAGTCAGCATGCCAATCTGTGGCATTGTGCTGTGTGACAAAACTGCACATTTTGGAGTGGCCTTTTATTGTCCTTAGCACAAGGTGCAATGATCATGTTGTTTATTCAGTTTATTGATATGCCACACCTGTCAGGTGGATGGGTTATCTTGTCTTTTGAAGTTTTAAACATGGTGTGGATCACCTAGGAGAACACGCATCCCCTGAGGAGTAGCTAGTAACTGTGGAGTTAGTGGTTGAAAACATATAGGTTACCAACATATAGGTTACAAAAACAACAGCACCCTCTGAAAACCCAGGCTATAGCTAATTGAGATGATTCCCTAGCAGTTATTTTGGCATGCATGGTTTTTCTGGATCAAAATGTGGCTTAGGTGGTGAGTGGGGGCAATGGTCAGCCCCAATTATTGAGGCCCCCCATCTTGGCTGTGGAGAGCATTTCTGTGTTTTAAAGCAAACTTTTAGCAATTTTACACATTTTGCCATGGAGCTGAGAGAAATTGTTGCAGTTTTAAAGCAATTTTTTTCTGAAATTCAATGCTTAAACATTATAACAAAATCAATACTCCTGAATTCAGGCTCACTGGTTTGAGTTTGTGTGTCAAGAATGGTCCACCAGCCAAAGGACATCCAGCCAACTTGACACATTTGTGGAAAGCATTGGAGGCGGGGCCAGCATCCCTGTGGAACGCTTTCGACACCTTAAAGTCCATGCTCGACGAATTGAGGCTGTTCTTAAGGCAAAAAAAATCATAATATTAGGAAGATCTTCCTAATGTTTTGTACACTGTATCTAGGTCCATTATCTTTTCTACGTACATTATATATGATTTTTGTCAAAGTTTACACTGAAATTGTTTTCCAATCCCGAAAATGTATTCAAAAAAAAAAAATATATATATATATTATATATTATATATATATTATATTATATATTATATATACACTTATGCAAAAAAAAAAATATATATATATATATATATATTATATATTATATATATATTATATATTATATATATATATATATATATATATATTATATATTATATATATATTATATTATATATTATATATACACTTATGCAGAAAAAACCTGGCATGTAGTGAAGCTTAGTTTGACCTTGGTTACAATTGAAGTGGTACTGCCTCATTTAATCAAGAGTTTAGCAAGCGCAAGTAGATGTGCTCTGAAAGCGATAGTGAACCATATCTTATGTGAATCCCCTGTTCCATGTTTAGGTAAGATCAAGTACTCAGAGCGCGTGTACGATGCCTGCATGGAAGCCTTTGACTGCCTGCCGCTCGCTGCTCTCCTCAACCAACAGTTCCTGTGTGTACATGGTGGGCTCTCGCCAGAAATCAACTGCCTAGACGACATTAGGAAAGTAAGTCCGTGTTTGACTGCAAACTAAGTTTGGATGAATTTAAACTCAGCAAAAAAAGAAACGGCCCTTTTTCAGGATCCTGTCTTTCAAAGATAATTCGTAAAAATCCAAATAACTTCATAGATCTTCATTGTAAAGGGTTTAAACACTGTTTCCCATGCTTGTTCAATGAACCATACACCATTAATGAACTCGCACCTGTGGAACGTCGTTAAGACACTAACAGCTTACAGACGGTAGGAAATTAAGGTAACCGCTATGAAAACTTAGGACACTGAAGAGGCCTTTCTACTGACTCTGAAAAACGCCAAATGAAAGTTGCTCAGGGTCCTTGTTCATCTGCGTGAACGTGCCTTAGGCATGCTGCAAGGAGGCATGAGGACTGCAGATGTGGCCAGGGCAATAACTTGCAATGTCTGTACTGTGAGACGCCTAAGACGGCGCTACAGAGAGACAGGACGGACAGCTGATCATCCTCGTAGTGGCAGGCCACGTGTAACAACACCTACACAGGATCGGTACATCTGAACATCACACCTGTGGGACAGGTACAGGATGGCAACAACAACTGCCCGAGTTGCACCAGGAACACACAATCCCTCCATCAGTGCTCAGACTGTCTGCAATAGGCTGAGAGAGGCTGGACTGAGGGCTTGTAGGCCCTCAAATAAAAGTGCTCTTCGCAGACGAGTCACGGTTTTGTCTCACCAGGCATGATGGTCAGATTCGTGTTTGTCGAAGGAATGAGCGTTACACCATGGCCTGTACTCTGGAGTGGGGTCGATTTGGAGGTGGAGGGTCCGTCATGGTCTAGGGCGGTGTGTCACAGCATCATCGGACTGAGCTTATCATTGCAGGCAATCACAACGCTGTGCGTTACAGGGAAGACCTCCTCTCTCATGTGGTACCCTTCCTGCAGGCTCATCCTGACGTGACCCTCCAACTTGACAATGCCATACTGCTCTTTCTGTGCGTGATATCCTGCAAGACAGCAATGTCAGTGTTCTGCCATGGCCAGCGAAGAGTCCGGATCTCAATCCCATTGAGCACGTCTGGGACCTGTTGGATCGAAGGGTGAGGGCTAGGGCCATTCCCCCCCAGAAATATCCGGGAACTTGCAGGTGCCTTGGTGGAAGAGTGGGGTAACATGTCACAGCAAGAACTGGACAATTTGGTGCAGTCCATGAGGAGGAGATGCACTGCAGTACTTAATACAGCTGGTGGCCACACCAGATACTGACTGTTACTGTTGATTTTTGCCCCCCCCTTTGTTCAGTGATGCATTATTCCATGTATGTTAGTCACATGTCTGTGGAACTTGTTCAGTTTATGTCTGTTGTTGAATCTTATGTTCATACAAATATTTACACATGTTAAGTTTGCTGAAAATAAACACAGTTGACAGTGAGAGGACGTTTCTTTATTTGCTGAGTTTAGTGGATAAAAAAAAATCTGATCAATCAACTTTCTTTGACTCATGGTGCTGTGCGTGTGTGTGTGCGCTCCACAGTTAGACAGGTTTAAGGAGCCTCCAGCATTCGGCCCTATGTGTGACCTGATCTGGGCTGACCCAGGAGAGGACTACGGCAGTGAGAAGACCGCAGAACACTTCAACCACAACTCTGTTCGAGGCTGCTCCTACTTTTTCAGGTATGCTACCTGCTCTATATCAAGGTTCAGCTACATAAGAAACTTATATGGCCAATAATACTGGCCATAAGTTGAAAATAATACAGTTTGCTACTTGAAGAGCTACTGGTGACGCACCAGGGATAGATCTGTGTTTTAGTTAGTTGAAGTATAGGCCCCTGCACTGTCCAGTTTGGGAGTGTACTGTAAGGTATTGACCCGAGGAAACGCCAGTCCATTGCCTCCCTAGCAGTACTAGCATTCAGACATTTTTTCCACATTTTATGTTACAGCCTTATTCTAAAATTGATTTAAAAAATCATCATTAATCTACGCACAATACCCTTAATGACAAAGCAAAAACTGGTTTTTAGATTTTTTTTCAATGTATTCAAAATAAAAAACTCATCACATTTAGGGTATTCAGACCCTTTACTCAGTACTTTGTTGAAGCACCTTTGGCAACGATTACAGCCTCGAGACTTCTTGGGTATGAAGCTACAAGCTTGTCACACCTATATTTGGAGAATTTCTCCCATTCATCTCTGCAGATCCTCTCAAGCTCTGTCAGGTTGGAGGGGGAGTAGCTATTTTCAGGTCTCTCCAGAGATGTTCAAGTCCGTGTTCAGAGACTTGTTCTGAATCCACTCCTGCGTTGTCTTGACTGTGTGCTTAGTTAGGGTTGTTGTTCTGTTGGAAGGTAAACCTCCCCCCAGTCTGAGGTCCTGAGTGCTCTGGAACAGGTTTTCATCAAGGTTCTCTCTGTACTTTGCCTTGTTCATCTTTCCGTTGATCCTGATTAGTCTCCCTGTCGCTGTAAAACATCCTCACAGCATGACACTGCCAACACCATGCTTCACCGTAGGGATGGTATTGGTCAGGTGATGAGCGGTGCCTGGTTTCCTCCAGGCATGACGGTTGGTTTCATCAGACCAAATAATCTTGTTTTCCACGGTCTGAGTCATGTCGGTGCCTTCTGGCAAACTCCAAGTCCGCTGTCCTGTGCCTTTTACTGAGGAGTGGCTTCCGTCTGGCCACTCTACCATAAAGGCCTGATTGGTGGAGTGCTGCAGAGAGGGTTGTCCTTCTGGAAGGAGCTCTGTCAGTGACCATAGGGTTCTTGGTCACCTCACCGACCAAGGCTCTTCTTCCCCAATTGCTCAGTTTAGCCTGGCGTCCAGCTCTAGGAAGAGTTGACGGTGCCAAGCTTCTTCAATTTAAGAATGATTGAGGCTTCTATGTTCTTGGGGACCTTCAATGCTGCAGAAATGTTTTTGTGCCATTCCCCAGATCTGTGCCTCGACACAATCCTGTCTCTGAGGTCTACAGACAATTCCTTCCACCTCATGGCTTGGTTTTTGCTTTGATGTGCACTGTCTGTCAAGTGTGGGACCTTATATAGACAGGTGTGTGCCTTTCCAAATCTTGTCCAATCAATTGAATTTATCACAGGTGGACTCCAATCAAGTTGTAGAAACAACTCAAGGATGATCATTGGAAACAGGATGCACCTGAACTCAATTTCGAGTCTCTTGGCAAGGGTCTGAATACTTATGTAAAGAAGGTATTTCAGTTTTTTAAACCTTTTTGGTTTGTCATTATGCGGCATTGTGTGTAGATTGATGAGGGGAAAAATAGTATTTAGTCCATTTTAGAATAAGGCTGTAATGTAACAAAAGTGAATGAGCCTGAATACTTTCCGAATGCACTGTATATCTCTTTCCGCTGTTGATGGGTTTTTGCCACGCTAACTAAATGCAGGTGTCCGGCTAATTGCCCGAGCAGTCTTTGATGAGAGGTGGAGTAGGCTGGTGGGGTCATTGTAGAAACCCAAGTAAAAGCCGGTCAGCCACATAGATGGGCTGCTTCCCAAATGGCACCTTATTGCCTATATAGTGCACTACCTTCGGCTATGGCCCATAGAGCTCTGATCAAGGAAGTACACTGTTTAGGGAATAGGGTGCCATTTGGGATTCACACCAGGTCTGCTCTCCTGTGGCTGTGGCCTACTGGCTGCCTCTGGAGCAGCTATAAGAGTCCATAAATACCACAGCCCTCCTTGGCACTGTTCTGCTCTGGCCTCAGTGGTTCAATTAAACCCTCCCTACCTCCCAGGCCAGAGGGCAAGATACTGACAGGAATTCCAAATGTATTTCCAAAAGTAAAGAACAGCCAGAAAATGCTTCTAATGGCCACACGCTGTTCCTCAAAGAATTTCGGTCATATCTCACACTACATGGCTGCCAAGACTGACTGTGAGGTCCAGCTTTAACCTCACTCCACTGGCTGTTCTAATTGGCTGTTTTTCTCTCTCTCTTTCCTTGCAGTTACCCGGCAGTATGTGACTTTTTGATAAATAATAACTTGCTGTCGGTAATTAGAGCACACGAAGCACAGGATGCAGGGTAAGTTTCACTGTTTACAGAGTAATACATTTAACCGTATAACGGATTTTTATTTAAAGTGAGGCGGAAAAAATCCTAATAATAATATAAAAAATGTATAAGTTGTACGCCTTGTAATAATATTAAACAATCTTAGGACAACACCTAGTGACCTCAAGAGATTTGAGCCTTTTGGTATTGCAGTGACTGGAGGGGCAGGGAATAGAACATGGGATGCTGTCTGTGAAAGGCAAAGACCCTACACATCGCACCAATAGGGTAAATCTAATTGGTGGGAATTATAAAGTAGCTCATATAGCGAGCATCGCTACAGTGCCCTTTCCGAACGGGAGGCACGTCCCCGCGCTTTGACTACTCGGCACCCTAGTACGTCCTGGCCGTGTGTTCCTCACGGCCGTCTTCCCACCTCTGCACCAATTTAGCAAACGGCGTGGCAGGGAATCAAAACCGGGTCAAAGGCCAGAGGGTAAACCCTCTTGGTGGGAATTGTAACGCTGCTCATATAGCGAGGATCATGATAGTATAATGGTTTTGGAATGACAGATCCACTAACCCAGTTTTAGTCACAGATGCATAGATCTAACATTTTTAATAATTGATGTGCTGCTGATAGCAGTCTACTAAACTAATTAGACTTATTCTTACTATACTGAACTGCTTCAGTTTCTGCTTGAACTATTTAGCTTGAGTTCTACACGTCTCCCACTACCATACAAATAAGGCGGCTGAAGCAAGCGCACTTTTTTCTTCAGCGAATGTAGTTATTCTGTAGTGGTTCCCCTAACCACGCAGGTAGCCTAGTGGTTAGAGGGTTGGGCCAGTAACTGAAATGTTGCTAGATCGAATCCCCGCGCTGACGAGGTAAAAATCTGTCGTTCTACCCCTGAACAAGGCAGTTAATCCACTTTTCCTAGGCCGTCATTGTAAATACGAATTTGTTCTTAACTGACTTGCCTAGTTAAATAAAGGTTAAATAAAAAATAATTGAACTGCCTCCTAGCAAGAGACCATTGTGACTATTAGCAGAAATAAAGGCTATTGAGCACCCGATTTGATACCAAGCATCATGATATCATTCTGCAAGGTAGGCCTACATTTTAATTGGCATGTTTTTTTTTAAAGGGTAACCTTTAGAATTGACTGTTTTGGCATGCTTTTCCATATTGCAGATTTTATAGGGCCCTATATACTGTATCTTACCTAAGAAATGTTTACCTCAGGCTGACTTCTGGCATCTATTGGTGCAATGTTCCATAAATGTCCAAATCAACTTAAAGTATCTACAAAATACATTTTTTTGCAGCGACAATAATCTGTAAGGCTACAGCTAACATGTTTTCCTTTTACCGTTTGCGATTCACAAATGATTTGATTCACCTCGATTGAACAGAACCCTATTACAATGGCAAAGCGAATCATTTACAAGTAAAACTAAATGCATGCTCTTCAACCGATCGCTACCTGCACCTACCCGCCTGTCCAACATCACTACTCTGGACGGCTCTGACTTAGAATACGTGGACAACTACAAATACTTAGGTGTCTGGTTAGACTGTAAACTCTCCTTCCAGACCCATATCAAACATCTCCAATACAAAGTTTAATCTAGAATTGGCTTCCTATTTCGCAACAAAGCATCCTTCACTCATGCTGCCAAACATACCCTTGTAAAACTGACCATCCTACCAATCCTCGACTTTGGCGATGTCATTTACAAACTAGCCTCCAATACCCTACTCAACAAATTGGATGCAGTCTATCACAGTGCAATCCGTTTTATCACCAAAGCCCCATCTACTACCCACCATTGCGACCTGTACGCTCTCGTTGGCTGGCCCTCGCTTCATACTCGTCGCCAAACCCACTGGCTCCATGTCATCTACAAGACCCTGCTAGGTAATGTCCCCCCTTATCTCAGCTCGCTGGTCACCATAGCATCTCCCACCTGTAGCACACGCTCCAGCAGGTATATCTCTCTGGTCACCCCCAAAACCAATTCTTTCTTTGGCCACCTCTCCTTCCAGTTCTCTGCTGCCAATGACTGGAACGAACTACAAAAATCTCTGAAACTGGAAACACTTATCTCCCTCACTAGCTTTAAGCACCAACTGTCAGAGCAGCTCACAGATTACTGCACCTGTACATAGCCCACCTATAATTTAGCCCAAACAACTACCTCTTTCCCAACTGTATTTAATTTTTATTTATTTATTTATTTTTCTCCTTTGCACCCCATAATTTTTATTTCTACTTTGCACATTCTTCCATTGCAAAAGTACCATTCCAGTGTTTTACTTGCTATATTGTATTTACTTTGCCACCATGGCCTTTTTTGCCTTTACCTCCCTTCTCACCTCATTTGCTCACATTGTATATAGACTTGTTTATACTGTATTATTGACTGTATGTTTGTTTTACTCCATGTGTAACTCTGTGTCGTTGTATCTGTCGAACTGCTTTGCTTTATCTTGGCCAGGTCGCAATTGTAAATGAGAACTTGTTCTCAACTTGCCTACCTGGTTAAATAAAGGTAAAATAAAAAAATAAAAAATAAAAATATTTGATTTCTCAAAAATAATTGTATATTAATTAAATTAATCGCTATATAATCGCTATATATATACACACACACACATTTTTTTTTGTTTGACTATTTTGAGAAATGTGAAGCAGCACATCTGTTGTACAGTGCATTACATTTGTATGGCCTTACAAAAGAAAATGTTGCTCTCTCTTCACCATTTTATTTCTCAAACTAAGGTAATTTTGTCTCTCTTCCCAGGTATCGGATGTACAGAAAAAGCCAGACTACAGGCTTTCCTTCATTAATTACAATCTTCTCAGCACCAAATTACCTAGATGTATACAACAATAAAGGTGTGTGTACTCTTTATATCAAGACTGTGATGGGTTATATGCATAGTGTAGTACGTGCCTTTGTGGCATTGTAAAGAGCCATTTTCTGTTTACCATCAAACGTCACGTTCGAGTGAGGCGCGTATCCCTCCATCAAAAATCTCTAACAGGATAGCTAACGTTGATGTCGGGACCTTGACAAACGTCCAGTGAGAGAGTGAAGACCATGAAAACATGCAAGACTGGTGGCTATAGCTATGTTCGACAAGTATACTATTCTTCTGGCTTTATCTAGCTCTGTTTGTGATGTTTTACTTTGCGTTGCTGGCTTGCTATGTAATCAACCCTTTTGACGACGTCTGCGACGTTGTAGATGATAACCATCTGATTACGTGCTTGTTGACTTGCACAAGCTGAATTTGAAGTTGCATGTGATCGTATCCTCCTTCCATGTAAACAAACTTTCTGATACACACGTGTGGGCAACTATTCATGACCGGGCCGGGAAATGGATCTATAGCGCTTGTCTGCTGGCTGGCATACAACCACGGGGGTCAGGTTTCACAAATCTGGGATTTTGATTCCCGTCCCTCTGACCTTTCTGCCCCTCCAGGTCCACTTGGGCTGTCCCCAAAATATGACAACAATTGGCTAGTATTGTTTGTCAGTGATACATTTAGTCTTGTTAGTCAGAATGGCTAACTTGATCATTCTTTTGTTCTTTACATCTCACTCCAACTTCCAGCTGCTGTATTAAAGTATGAGAACAATGTGATGAACATTCGGCAGTTCAACTGCTCCCCCCACCCCTACTGGCTGCCCAACTTCATGGACGTCTTCACCTGGTCTCTGCCCTTTGTCGGAGAGAAAGGTATGTATGTGCTCCCTGTCCATATCGGTGTTTTTGTCAGAGTTAAGAATGTGCCAGTAGAATTCCAGGAATGAGCATTGGAAAATTCTAGCATGAGAGGGGTGTGTTTTGGTGGTAAAAATGCAACTACAAAAAAACAGTACTAGGGTTGCACCCTAAAAGATGTAGCAAAGAGCGTTTTGGTGGTGGTGCTAGCTGAGTTGTGGTGGTACCTCCCTTCTCCGCACAGTGACAGAGATGCTGGTGAATGTGCTGAACATCTGCTCAGATGATGAACTCATGTCAGAAGGAGACGACCTGTGTGAAGGTAAGAGGAACAGCCAGGATTTAATGAGGCACGTTAAGACCCCCGCACGCACCCCTCCTAACTCCACATTATCACTAGTGTTAAGAAGGTAAAGCTGGTAGCTTCATTTTTCATGACAGCTGGTTCATCCACAGCATGTCATAATAGCTCTGTCAGACAACCACACACAGTCTCATGTCTGGAGTTCATCTAGAACATCTCAGGAGTCACTAGAGATCTGATGGAGCTCAACTCGACATTCCACTGTACGCTCCTCTCCTTTACTCCTCTCCCCTCCGCTCCCTCTCCTCCGCTTCCTCCTGTTCCCCTCTACTTCCTTCCTTTTCTCCTCTTTACTCTCCTTTCTTCCCTCTGTTCCCTTACTTTTCTCATTTTTTGCTCTATGATGTTCACAGACTATTTAAAGCAGTAGAACGCATTATAATGCCCAACCAAATGCTTAGAATATTTTATTGTTGTATTTTATGAGAAGATGGTGGAATCCCAGCAGTGCGCAAGGAGGTGATCCGGAACAAGATCCGAGCCATCGGGAAAATGGCCAGAGTCTTCTCTGTTCTCAGGTGAAAAAGCCTTTCGCTCTCTCTGTCTTGTCATCACACACGACAGCATAAAGGCTGACCTAAATGGCACACTATTCCCTATGTAGTGCACTGCATTTGACCAGGGTCCATAGGGCTCTGGTCAATAGTTGTGCACTATACAGGGAATAGGTTGCCATTTTGGACTCAACCATACTGAAAAGGGAAAGTCAGACTTGGAGTGAATGGAGCAGAGAGGGGTGGGAATAGACTGGAGTCTCTTTTTAGTTGAGACTAGAATG